>NW_009695131.1:30911-43300 GCF_000703405.1 Apaloderma vittatum | reverse complement strand
CTGACAGTTCCTAAATCTTTCAGAATCTGTCAGCAACCTCAGAAATCAAGTTTGCAGTACCCTAGCAAGCAGAAGCACATGCACAGGGCTTCTATTTTTAAACTGCAATCCAAACCATTAAAGAAACGCCTTAAACATAAAAGATTATTGAAAATAAGATGATCCTATCTCACTTGTCAATCTAAAGGACACTGTCAATTACATGTAATCTAAACTGCACTTTCCATAAATATAACTTGACATTTAAAATCTACTTTTTCCCCCACACACTAACTTCTGCCCAAACTGATCATCCTCAGAGCCACATTAACAAATCCTTGATACTAAAATAAGTAACATTAAGTAAAGTAAACATTTCCACAGAAAAAACTGATCCACAGGGAGCACCCTGCCTTTTCTGTTTACCTGTACCCAGCCCGCCTATCACATGTTTTTCACCTATGGAGCTCATGAAAGGATGGCAAGTGAGCCAGAAGCTTACAAGAAATTAAGCAAAAAAAAAAAGGCTAAAATTGCAATCAATTACTAAAGATGACCTGCTAGAATTTTGAAATGTCCACGTTTTGCTTCACTGTAATGCTCTTGTTCTGCTTTTTACTTTTTTTTTTTAATTACAACAAAGAGGAAACAGACCCAATTGAGTGCAACTCTTTGCTAGAAACAGGACCGTACCAATACCACAATGTCTACTATACACTGAACCTGAGAACAAACATTTCTTATTAAAGCTTACCAGAAAAACTGATCAGCAATGCTTCTATCTACTCTGATTAACCTCCTTTTTTTTATAGTGGCCATTTTCAAAGTGGTGTGCAAGAGTTTACAGGCACAAATGCTGTTATTGGTAAATTGGATTTTTACAGCCAATTTCCCCATTCACTGTTTTTTATGAAGATTTGTACACATAAAACTAGTACAATTTCATGGCAATATTTTAGAAAGCCCCTTTCTTTTGGATCTCAGGTAGAAGATAACTTTCTCAAGAGCATAATGTACCCTAATACACATATTCCATACTGCTTTTCAGCTGGCTTGAGCAACATGGAGTAGGTAGAAAACCGCCATAGTGGGAAAGGGAAATTTCCTCACCACAGTCAAGAGTTTGAAGGTTTTATTACTTCTAAACCAACCTCTCTTACATTCTTCAGGGCTGCAAATCAGGGCAAGGGTTGTATTCCAGAAATGACTGGCTGGCAGAACATTTTCTATGTAGACCATTTTACCTGCTGATCTTAACTTATTAAGTAGCAACTCAGATAGATGTGGATCAACTTCAAGACAGACAAGAAAAGAGAGGTAATTTCCATCTATCCTTCCCATGCTGCCTTAAGACCTAGTTTAGTTGTCCAGCCCATCATCTGTACATATCTGTGTGAAAGCTACCAGGTACTCACAAACAAGACTAAACTAACTCATAACTCCTGGATGGGATCTCATCAGAACAAACTGCAACTATTCTGAAGGGCAGACAAAATCTGCAGGTTTGTAAATCTTATCACCATAGATACTGCAGGTTCAACACTTTCATATTCATCATACTTGAATAATAATAAAAGTAATAATAAGAATGAAAAGTAATGACGATTTTTTTTTGCCTCTCTTAATTAAGCTTTTCAAATAAACACCTAACTACAGTTGGCACTATAGAAAATGATGTAAAAACAAAACCCATGGCCATAAAGGTTGTTTTAAAACTGAAGCCCAAGAAAATACGGGGAAAATGTGGATTATAGTTTGCTATAAAGAGATAAGGATGGATCATAAATTATAAAGTATGTGCACAGACACGTGTATATTTTATACACATACTTGCATCTATACACATACATATATACACTTCTGGTTCAGATGTAGATTGGGCAACACATTTTTCAGCAAGTAAGTAAACGACAGCACCGGGTTTTCATTTTGTGTAAGAGTTATAGTAAGTCCAGACTCTAAAAATACCTTTTTTTTAAAATCACTGCCAGTTGCCTCTCCTCTGCTACGGATTGATGTAAACACCTTCACAAGAAAACCAAGAGTTGGCCTTCCACCCCTAACTTCAGTTACAAATCCTGTCCAAATAACACTTTACAGACACGTTCCTACACAGATAGGAGTTTTCTGGGGTAATAGCACACTTTCAATGAAGTTTTGGAAAGACCAAAGCACAAGCGTTCAGCAGATATGATTTGTTGTATACTGTCAAAAATCAGAAAACCACCACTCAGATGTTGAAAACTACTTTTAGGTCTTCAGCAAATTTATAAAGCCCTCCTTAGTTTCAGTTCCCCACCTGTGACGTAGAGACAATGATCATACTTCACTTCATAAAAACCTTTTATACCTTTTGCACAAAAACACCTTGTAAGAAACTCGCACATACAGAGTTGTTTTCACATATATTTATAAGGGAATTACACCTATGGGTGCAGATGCATGTATAGAACAGATGGGCAAGTTAACATTCCTACAAAAGCAGAATTATAAAACTATCATAACATTTATGGTCAAACTCTGTTTTATAAATCGTATGGAGCCTTAAGCCAAGCTTGAGCATTGCGCTATATACCATGTATTCTGAGTGGAGAAAATTTCTAAAGAGCTACGTCCTAGCTACTCAGTGAATTTCTAAAACCAGAGGTTTGTCTTTAGTCTCAAATGAACACTCTAAAGAAGCCTTCTTAGTAAAACTACCATTGTTACAGCTAAGTTTCTCATACATATCAAACATCACTCACATAACTGTACATAGTCATGGACTTGAATGGGTTGAATAATCTGTAGATTTTTAAAATTTCAAATCTTCAAAATTGTTTTTATTTGCATATATGGAAATGCAACTACTTTTCCTCCAAAATTCTGTCATTCTTTTAAAAAAACATTATTCAGATACTTTTATAAACATACGCTGAGTTTCCACAAAGCACGGTATTTTGCTCTAAGTGCTTTAAGTCTTCTAAAGAGGATTGATTGTATATGATACACACGAGCTCACTTACTAGAATTGTTCATTTTTCTGAGGTGAATGTTTAGCTATATGCCTCAGGGCACAATTATTGGGCTGAACTAATTTTTGAGGTAGTATATTTTGGTAAATGTGTGGTGGTTACACATATGCAAAGAGTGACTAGCGAGAGCAGAAGGGGAAGCAGCAAGCTGGATGTTAATATTTATAAAGTAAAAGGGTTTAGCAGGAAGAAACAGAAGTATTTTGTTTATCCAAAATCAAGCTACAATTTAGAGAGTGCCAATGCAAACTTCTGACAACGATGCAAAAAATTACAAAACTCAGTCAGACCCAGCTCAGTTTAAAGTCTGCCTGTGGTTAAAAAAGCAGGCATTAAAACATGCTTTTACATAGCAGATTTAAAATATACTTTTCCCCTAATTTTCTCCATACTTTTTATCCCAGCAGGCATCTACTATTAGCTATGCTGACTGACTGTGTCCTCTAGTCAGTCCTTGCAGACATCAATATGTCCTTCAGATATTCCTTCTCCCAGAACACTTGGTTCATATCTATCACAGAATCTCAGTTTTCGTATCTCCATGGTCCTTCTTGACCGAGACCTGGTTAGCTTTAAAACCCCTGAGACTTTCCTCTCCAAGGAGCTATAATTCCCATCTTCCCCTCACACTTGTTTCTTTCACCTGGCAACATGCTAGAGGCCAATTTTTTTTTGTTGTCAAGTTTTAACAAGCCTTGTAAAATGTGTTACCTCAAAACTCCTGATTTTTATCACAAAGTGAATGAACTACTACTAAACACTTGGGAATTGCTAAACTTGGAAGAAAGGGGTTCCCTTCTGCTGTGGCCTCTAAGTCATGTTTAGTGGTGCATTTTAGTTGCTTCAGACCTTCCCAGCAGCAAGTCTTTCTCCCTCTCTTCTACACCTCTTTCTTTACAGCCCAGATTACAGCCATTTGCTAGTGCCCTGTGAGTTTGTCTCTCTAATGTCTGTCCTTCCCTGGGCCTAAAATCTATAGCTGAAGGTCACAGGAGGTATCTTCTGTCTTAAGTAAATGGACAGGGACCCACATCTCCTTTGGACCATTCAATGTAACTGAGGTGCACTTACATGACAGGATGCTGATTTGGCCTGTTACCAACACTGTTGCACAACAGCATTTAGGACTCTCTCTGAGGAGTAGAGAATTAACCCTTATTACTTCTTGCCCTCTGAGGGTCACAGTGGGTGCCTCCTTTGAATGTAATCAAAAGATAGTGCCTGGAAGGGAACGGGGAGGAGTTAAACCAGCAGTTCCAGCAAATGGCCCTGTCCTTAAACCATACCAACTACCTTCTACCTAGTTTTAACAGAAAATGCTGTCATCTAACAACAGAGCTTTAACAGCTCTCTGTTTTATAGTTGCTGTTAAAATAAAGCAATGTATCTGTCCATACCAGCACAATACCTTATTTCTTACGGCCTGAACACAGTTTATCAATTCCAAAAGCCACATTTCTACTACAATCACCACAGATATTTCCCAAGAACCCTGTGGTTAGACATAGTCCAGCAGATAGGAGCGTCTATCCTGCTGCCACTCTGGCATTGAGGACAAGAATAAAGAGGTCATTAAATATTTTAATAAAATTATGTTACTTCTACAGGCTTCTTTCTTTTGGCAGTATTTACAAATAGAATCATATCAGAATAAAAGACTCATCTAGTCACATATCCTGACTCTAACAGTGTCCAAGCAGACATTGAAAAACACCTAAACAGAGGTAAGCATGAAGTGATACTTCTCCAGAAGACTTTTCCAGCAGAGATGCTAGCACTGGAGTTGTGTACAATAATCCTTGATGCATGCTCCCCAGCTCCGATCCTCCCCTATTATTTCTGAACTTGTGAAAAACTTTAGCATCATGCTAAGTGACTGCACGTCCTGCTCTAATGGATCTTCTTCAATCAGGAAATGTCACTGAGAATTCCAGGTTCTTTTTAAACCACACATCTTTTCCATGAGAATAAATAAGAATTATTTTCTCTCTTTATCAGACACTTCCCTTTAAAACACTACATTCATGCTATTACATAAAAATCCCCAAATAAGGCCTAAGAAAGCAAATAAGAAATGACAGAGCAGCTAAGTGACAATTGGTACACACATGAAAAACAAAACAAAACCAAACCCAAGAAAACCAAAAGAAAAACAAAACAAAACCAAACCCAGAAAAGAGAGGTTTTGGTGTTTTTTTCTTCTAAATATTTTGAGTTTATCTGATAGAAGGTAGGCTGTTAGGTGCCATTAAACATGCCCAGCCATAGCACATGCAGCAACGGTGACATCCAGGTGTCCTCATTGCCAGCATGACTGCTCAGGAACCTTTACCACTAGAGGAAGACATCACCAAGAGCCCTTTGGGCCTGCTGGCTTCAGAGTGAGGCCAGGCAAAAGCAAAGGATGGCATATCCTATAAAACAGATCTGAGTGCCTTAGACAAACTTTCTACTGTCCTTTTGTACAAGGGTCCACATAGAGCAGAACTATCACACAGTAATTTCTTTTGTAATATCTTTACCCCACAGGCAGCACAGTAAGGCTGAGTGTTGAAGACAAGAGCTTTCAAGAGATACTAGAAGACGTGAAGTACAGGCATGGACAAGTGCCTTATAAAGGTAAGTACCCCCTCTACTGACCTTAAGATGGTATCTTCCCAATAGACTAGAAGTAGAGCATGAACATACACACACACTGTATGGGCATATCAATGGGCATTGATAAATATTCACAGAAATGCATAAGATGAATGCCAGACATTAATATGGCAGTGTTTTCTCTCTAGAGATGTATCAATATTGGTTTATTTCTAAGGTCTATAGCTAATTTCAACTCTGCATCATATAAGCTTCATCTAACAGCATGCCTATTTATCAAATACATCACACTACATCACCAAGAAAATACATTGGGATGCTTTCTAAATTAGCTCCTTTTGCCAAAAGTATTTTGGACAATGCCACCTGCCCAAGGAATTATTTCTGCTAAGCTGTGTCTTAAAGCCCTGCTGGCTCTGGGGCTGCTTCCACTCTTTGGTAAAATCAATGGATACCCTTGACTTCAGTGACAACAGGGTAAGGTTTCATGCTATAAAAATAGAATGCCCACAATATTTGTCAAAGCAACTTCATTCCGAGACCCTCTGTCACTGTGAGGAAAACCCAATTACTGGCTCACTTTAAAACTGAACTGTGGTTTAAGACCTAGTGCTAAATCAAATTCAGTCACACGCAGCCTATGACTTAAATATGTATTTTAAAGGGACAGTTAAAGAGCAGTTTAGGCACCACATCCGCCAGCTAATTCATGTTTAAAGAAAGTCTGATGCAATCTGAAGTATGTGGGATGTTAGTACTTCGGAATGCAATGTTTGCTGCAGTATCTGAGGCAGTTTAGCATCATAAATATATAACCTACAATTGTCCAGCACTCAGCAAGTCCAATAAGCTCAGAGAAGCTTGTTTAATGCTCAAATAACTTCACATAGCATGGAACTGGGTGGTATAGAAATACACATCATATTACAATCAGCTAATTAAAGTACACATGCTCATATCTGGTGGGATGGAGTTGAAAGTCATCCATCCTAATTCGAATAAGGCCTCAGAACTCATATATGAAGGACAGTAAGACTAAAATGACAGCAAAATGCACGTTTGCAACAGTCCAGGAAGGTGAAGAGGTGGAACACACCAAAGGAGAAGAGATAATTTCTCTGAAGTTGCATTAGTTTGGGCTCTCTTTATATTCCCTTAAAATGCTGGTGGAACTGCCCTGTACTAGTAAGCTGTTCCCTGAAATGCCAGCTGCTCATTTCAAATTTTAGTTGCATACCTTTTTATACTTCTAGAATTATTAAATAACTAGAAGAAGTCTGAAGAACACAAGGCCAGTCAAGGCATGAAAATGAAACAGCACAAAGTTGTTCTTCAATAAAAACATTATTTTGTACAAATTTAGATATCGGTAGTAATGATAATTATTATTTTCATGACTGCTCAATCACTAAAGGATATTTGAATGCCAGCTTTTAAAGACGAGAATTTTTATCAAACTCATACTTGAAAGACTTCAGTGACAGACAACCTGAAATACTCCTATATCAGCAATAGCATAATGTAATGGAGGAAGAGCTGATACCTTATGAAGTCAACATCATCATCCATTCTGGTACAGGCCAAATTGAAGTGATTCCTGCTATTTCTGCCACTTACCTCAGCCATTTCCTTTTATCACACTTTATATTTGAGTTGACCCTCAGGTAGGTCACCGAACGCTTTTTTGTTGACAAGAAATTCCAGGTACTGAGGTCAGCCCTTTAACATTGAAATGTATGACTTGCAGGTAAGATTAATCTAAAACTATCCTGTAGTTCTCTTAACTCCTAAAGCAATTCCTTCCTTTCCACTAGCAGCACCTTTGTATAGGAGTACAGTAAGTGTTAAGCTTCACAAACCATGAAAACTTGAGATAACAGTGGCTGTACATCAAGGTCCATCAGGTGGTAGATATCAAACTGCTGTTTCTCAGTGCTGTGGGCTCCATATATTAGCACTCAGAATAGTTGAATCAGCACACAAGTCCATTTCTTGAAAGGTATTAATCTTTTTAAAGGTGAAGAATTAATAACACACAGGGAGAGAAAGGGTGAGAGAAATGCAATCTGTTACAGGACTGGGAGAGTGCAAATGAAGATTAGAAATGTAGTTAGCTGCCGCAAGAGATTGCAGCCTCTGGTGAACAAACCCTCTCAACTCATTGGCATTTGTCACTCTCCAGCATTCCAGCCTAAATTACATTTTAAATATTTCTGAGACAGTGGAATTGTTCATAACCCAAGTATTAGAGAATATTAGTATGGCAGAAGTTAGAAGTAATGAAAAGAGGGGGATAGATGCTTTGTTGATTAACATGAATTCCTTGCAGAGGGGAGCAAAGCAGTATGGATTTTCCAGCTTATGTTAAAATATAAGACAGAAATAACTGCAAGTACAGAACTATCTGCAAAATTTCAGACTCCGAAAGGCTTTTAAAATAATTTGTGTTTCTCTAATCTCAGTCCTCTACTTGATATGTTTCAGAAGAGGCAAATGAGGATTGGGAATACGTCTACAAAAGAGATGCAAGCAGGTCAGACATGTCCTGGTATGGTCAGCAGTTATGCCGAACCCTCCAGGGACTGGAGCTGACGGGACAGCAGCTGGAACCTCCAGTTTAGAAGCCATATCCTGTTACTTCTCTCCGCTACCGAAATCAACCCATAAAGCAAGATGGAGCCATTTCGGGTTTAGGATTGTGCCAGACTGCACAGACTAAGGACTCGAGGCTCGTGCCAGCACCACCAACACACACCCTGACAGAGGGGCAGTGGTACTGGATCCAAGGGAAGGGCTCTCAACCCTTAAGGTTAAGGTTTCTTCTTAAGGTTTCTCCTGCCAGTAGAGCTGCAAGAGAAAGATATATACATCTCCCTTTTCACAGCAAGTATTCAGTCATAGCGAAATGGCAGATGACTTAAAAGAAAAAAACCTTCAGCCAGGCCAGTTCATGCCAAATCCCTTAAGGATCACTTTTGGGAATGATCTTCCACTATGCTACGAGGACTTACAGCGATTTTATATTTTTATCTTTGCTAACACATACTATTGACATACACACATACATATGGAAATTGACCCTTTTTGTTCATTTGTTTTACTTTAATCTGGCTTACAACTTCAAGGATAACCTATGGTAAGAGAGCCTATATGCTTATTCTGTGATGAGGAAAAACTATTGCTACAGTTATGCCCCATCTTTCATCCTAATTTTGTATCCTTTTATATTTGCCATAGGTAGGAAGCTTCAATAGCGCACCTTAGAAAGCTGCTGTAAACCCGTCTGTTTTCATTTGCCTGTATTGCCAGTTGCCAAAGTGTCCCATAAGCAGGCCTAAATCTTTTCAACCTCCTTCAAACTTAGTGGGAGAACTCATGTGGAAGAGTTTGCAAGACTGAAGTCTAAATATTTCATTTTAGTCTTGCAAATTAATTTATGAGCAATGACATATTATAATTGAAGATTTTTGTTACTTTTTTCAGAGAAAAAAACCATGCAAAAATCTGGTTTAGAATACAGCAAGGAACTACATTGTATAGTAGCATCATACGAGCTGTGGCTCAAACACTGTACGAAGTTATATAAAATAATGATTTAAATTACATAACACAAAGCCATTGTATGATTAATAAATTAAAGTACTTGATCATAAGTCCAATTAGAGAGAGAATTTAACAAGCACAAGCAAGGCTGAAATATGTGTTTTAAGATGGATGTGAGAGGAGATGGAGAATCAGTGAAGCAGACACAAAAGAAGGTTGGTCCATGCTGGCAAAGCACAGTAGAAAAATCCTGTGATGAGGAGCTGTGGTTAAGGACAGGAAAGCTCTTGAGAAAGAGGATGGGAGCAATAACAAAGGAGCCAGTGCTTCACTGCCTTGTTGTTCATTCTGTCAGTTTACTCCTAGGAAATGGGAAAAGTAGCAGAGTAGGTTGCTTGGATCTGAGAGGGCCACTGAGATCAAAGCTGCAGGAATGGCAAAGGCAAATGAAGACAGGACACATTTATATTCAGAATAAACAAAAGCAGAGTTACTGCAGCATATGTACTATAGAGGTGACATTGATAGGCAGCATGAAAGGTGACACAAACCAGGACTTGAACATCGAGGTGAATTCATTGCAGTCCATCACCTGTTTCAGTCTATGCGTGTCCTAATAACTTAAGTATGAGTCCAATACTAGGAACTCCAAATTATCTTGGGATAAAAATTAAAGTTAACTGCAACAATTAGCTTAAATACATTTGTCTGTGAAACTTAGCTCGTTTCTCCAACACTTCCCAAGTTAGCACATTGCTGACAGGCAAACCAAGCAAGGCTCTAGAGAAAGTCTGAAGCAAAAGCAATCTCTGAACTAGGCACTTTACAAAGTCTACAAGCAAGCTCCAGCCTCTTCCTCAGGCAAGGAACAAAAGCCTGCAATAAGCTCCTGGTATAGAGACATCGGTACCTTTCTGAAAGTCTGGTGCAGCCTGGGCAATACTGTGACACTGGGCCACTGTGACACTGATGCCAAAAGGACTTTCAGAACTGAGATTCATTTGTCCACAGCGTTATGACACATATCTTTGGCCCAGCAGCCAGCACTGTCTTCCCACACATTCTGCAAAGAGAAATTGATGCTCTAGCAACAAGTACCCCTTCTACTGTAACAGCCTCCTTCCCTTTCTAACTGCTCAGAAAGAACATCACTTCTCACCCCATTTATCCTTCCAGCTGAACCAGACTGAGGTCTGTGCCAACCACCACTTACCTACACGTGACTAATCTACAACCTATTTAACATAAAATAATACCTGAATGTGAAGTCATGTTAATAGATGTAGACTGAAAAGCACAACTAGAATTTGTAACTGTGCTGCACAGCTATTTGCGAGAGACCAGTTAACCTTTTGTGGTAAGCTGCAGTGACCCTCCACTCAGTGTAACAATGAGTCTGTCGCTGCAGGATCAGACCAGTCCTCGTCTCACCCCACCTTGCCTCGTTCAACATTATACACCGAAATCATTTTCCAAACAGAGCACCTCGTCTTTAAAGCCAGGATAAAATTAGAAAGAGAAAACGGGAGGAAGAAAGACAGGACTTCAACCCAGTTCATTCGAATTTTTAAATGGAGTCAGTGTTTTTTCACTCTAGATGCCTGCTTAGTTATTCAACTCAAGTTCATTCTTATGGGGATCTTGTCAATAAAGTCAAATCAGGCTTCTCTGTGAGCAGTGAGGTTTTTGAGGGTCTTTTCTGAGGGCTTCATTAAAAGCAGACAGTTTCTCTAACCTTTTAGCAGAACCTGTTATCTGATGACGTGAATTAAAGTCTCTCAAATGACTAATAATCATATCAAGGCTGCCATGTCAGCTTGTAGATTTGAATAAGAGGGTCTGAAAACATTTGCATGCCTCGATGTGCCAATGCTAAGAAGCTAATGTGATAGTGCTGTCATAAAGCACTCGAAAGACATGACTTAATGTAATCTGTCATGTCATATGCTAATCTTCAGCCATTACTTGAGTGCTGTAAGTAAGTAGAAAGCATTTGGGAGAAATCCTTTTCAATTTCTCTGAGTACCACTTCTGCTGCTGGTCAGCTCAAATGGGTTTTGTGCATTTAATGCAGAGCTCAAGTCAAGTTGGTTTAGGTCACACTTAATTAACCAGCACATTGATGGGTTGGGCTGGCACTATGGAAAATGGGTATTCCTGATACTGCCTAACAAGTAAATATTTCATATGCTGAAGGAAAAAAAAACCCAACACAACCCCCCCACCCACCTTTCTCAGTCCGTAATAAGAACATGTCCTTTCACAGAAACACTGACTTTTTAGCAAGACTCTGTTTTCTGTGCCTCACTTACCTTGCTCCTACATGTAAGACAATTTAAACAAAGACGATTATAAATAGTTAAAGATATTTCCATTTGTAACCGAAAACTTTTAAAGCATCTGATCTGGACTTGTCATTTAAGCAACAATAGACAAGAGGCAGCTTTAAACGCAATGTACTTTTCAATAAGAACAGAGAAAACGATCAAAGGGAAAATTTCACTTATTTGTTTTAGGAAAACTGCACCAACATTTTTTTTAATATACAGCAGGTAAAAATGCTAAGTACAGCATGTGTGACGGAAAATGAAACATATTAGCGAGAACGACAGAAATTTCAAGACAATTTTAGGAAAGTGTGAAGGGATTTTGAGCCAACATTTGAAGGTTATTTTAATAATAGCTACAGCCTATTCAAATAAAAGCTTAAGAACCCTGTGCCTTTTGCAGCTATGAGGATGTTTAGCAGGGCTCAGCAGTTTGCAACCTGCCCTGGCTAAACCTGAAGGCTTTGTGCTCAAGGATTTCAGATCCTTTAGATTAGGACCGTCATAAGGAAACGTGGGAACATTACACCCACACTGAGAATAAGAAAGCTTTTCTCCTTCCGTTTTCTTGGTGGTCGCATTGGAATAAAATCCTGCAAAAGTCAGACATTTCATAGATCTACAGGAAACAGAGATAGGCAATCTTTAGAGTATTAGATCATTACTCTCACTCTCTTGCCAATGTTGGATTGTTCCCTGTAGTAAATTCTGAAGTGCTTCATTCAGTCTAAATTTAAAATTACTCATTTTAACGGGGCTTCCACCATTCCCAAAGGGAAAGTGTAAAGTATTCCTACCCTCCAGCACCCAGTGTGGCTGTTCCCTTTTCAGATCTAAGCCCCTACCTGACCTTGTTACAACATAAGGAAATCTGTATTTTAATTCCAAGCCTCAGTTTCTCTTGCACTAAAACGTTTAAGAGTTTCTG
>NW_009695131.1:0-30880 GCF_000703405.1 Apaloderma vittatum | reverse complement strand
TTTCCCTTCCGGAGGAACAAAAAGGCAAAATATGCTATCAGCTCTGTATGACATCAGTAATCCTTCAGTCCTTTAGTACTGAGCTAATAAATTGTGTTCAGGCTAAAAGACCTCCTTCCTTCCCATTTAATGGTTTTAATCTTTCAAACACTAATCTTCTAGAGACTTCTTCTGAAGTTCTTCATCTGTTGACGACACTACTACAATGAAATAAAGTCCGCTGCCTTTTCCCGCATCGTGGAGGTATGACAGCAGGTCTTCTCCCATTCTCACTAGAAGTATCAACTGGATGGGCAAAGACCTAGGACAGACGCAACCACAGGACCTCAAGCCTTCACCAGTTCATCAGTGTAGTAGAATGAAGTTTCAGCTCTTCAGCTGTCTGGCTGTAAGTCATCTGAGTACTCTTGCTGTGGAGTAACCCAGAACCAGAGCTAGCCCAGCGTCATGGACAACAGTTTTAAAGAGAGTTCCCCTGCTTATTGAAAGTCCTGTCTATAGTTTAACAGACATCACTACCATGAAGCTTCCCCAGTCAGGCAGAATGTCAGCCAGCCAACCTATTAATGATTCTTTTACTCTTCCGTCATATAAAACATTCATCATTCCAACATCTTAATAGTTTTTGCTAGTGTTTTCTTAACTCCTTCCAAATCATTGGCTACCTTTGGATATAATGGTGTCCAGAACTATTTGTTATGTAAAAACTCCTCAGAGCTGAGAGGGACTGCATATCTAGGAAGTGAGTCTGACCCATTTCATTGTCCTGTACTTAAGGGGAAGCATGCTATTTTATTCACCAACAGATAGAAAGCGGCTATTTACAAAGATGAACAGTCAAGCAAGCTGAACTTCAGCTGTATTGGCTTGTCCCATACAGATCGTTGCCAGGTAGCACATTTTTCAGAGTATTTGCCTTTTATTAGAGACAAACATCTATCCAAACTCACATCGGGTTTTGTCTTTGCTGCTTTAGCTTCAACTATAACTCCAGTTTTGCACATAAAGTTCCATCTGCACATAGCAGGCAAGTTTTGGTGGAGGACCTAATACATACTAATTCAAACCAACCTTGACTTAGCAGACATTTTAAAGCACAGGTGATATTCTCTATCTATTTCCAACACACCATTGTCTTCTGAAGGCCATCCCAAAGATGCAGGTCAAATGGATTTAAGTTAAAGGAGAATAGATTTAGATTGGATCTTAGGAAAAAATCCTTCAGTATGAGGGTGGCAAGACTCTGGAATACATTGTCCAGAGAAGCTGTGGATGCCCCCACCCTTGTGGTGTTCAAGGCCAGGTTAGATAAGGTCTTGAGTAACCTGGTCTAGTTGAGAGGCATCCCTGCCCAGGGCAGGGAGGTTGGACTAGATGATCTCTAAGGTCCGTTCCAGCCTAGGCCATTCTGTGATTCTATGACATCATGAAGGGCTCTGGTTTACACTGTCTATGATGGTATTTGCCAACTGGGAGAGTGCATTTTCAATTATTGTCATCTCAGTTGGCAGGCTACGACTCAGAATGTCTGTGTGCACGATTACATATACTCAGTTATCCAAACAAAGCAAACAACGTCTAAGTTAGCTCAAAATTACTATTATTGGTCTACAGAGCGATATTTATCAAGCGTCACAAAAGTATGGAGCATCAAAAAATGATGTGAAGGCATCCATTATCGTAAACTCCACTTACAATTGGTTTCCAAAGTTTACAATAAACTTCTTTTAAAAGAAGATGAAACATATCCTAAATTTTTCATGGTTTATGATCAATAGACTATAGGGAACCAGCTCAAAATGACAACATTAAACTATGAATGTTTGTGTGTACCACTGCAGATAACTACCTGAAAGATGTAAATCAATAAAATAACAGATGGGAAAAAGAGAGATTATTTTTGTATGCAAATGGAATGACTTGAACTAGTGCAAATCAGAAATCAAGACTGTTCAGCAGAAGGTTTTCTGAAGGTTATCAAATTTATATTTATTAGTAATTTCTTCTTGTCATTAGGGGGAACATTAAGACTGGGAAACTACAAAAGTGAGATCCTCCATATTGCTTCCTCTCACACCAATACAATCTTACTCTTCAGAAATATGATGCAGCAGTACCAAAAGTACACAAAGTTTATAGGCAGGCTAAGTAAACTACGCTTTAGAAATAATAACCCAAACAGATTATTAACAGACTTGACTGCACAAAGAAGCAATTAAAAGCAGAGAGAGGAATGCAACTGTTTAAAGCCTCCTCAGCCCATAATAAACTGACTTCTTCAGCCCCAGTTTTTCAAAGCCCTTTATGGCTTGATCTGTCCACATGAGAGTGGTCACAGTGGAAGGCACCTTATAGTACAACTTTATACGACTCTGATACCCAGTTGTAAGGCTGTTTGCCGATGAGATTTCTTGCACTCTGTGACTATGGATTAATGAAACTAATATGGACTAAAGAACGGTGTCATACATTTTCACTGAAGTATGTTCAGATTTTTTTTTAATATAACACAATAAAGCCATATTCGATGTTTGACTGGTCTCACAGCACAAAATCTTTCAAATTAGGAATGAGGAGAGCTGTTTCTTCATTTGGGAAACCTAACTTTTACCGTATCAGATTAATCAAAAATACTTGCATGCAAAGATAGTCTTCCCACCAGTACAACCAGGTCGGATATTTGTAGAAAATCTAGAAAACTACATTCATAGATATAGTTTTCTGTTCTCTGGACAGATCTGTTAATGTCACTAGGCACAGACACTGGGGTGTGTCCCCCATTTTCTTTGGCCCACGTTTTGACCTTCCCTAAAAAGCTGTATTAAAAACCAGCGGGCACCAGTTTAGTTCCTTGTTTTTCCATGAGCAACAGCGCCAATGGCAAACAGTCAAAATATTCCCTTAGAAGCTTGAAGTGGCATTAATACGAGCTTGGGATTTTACCAGGTCTTTGAGTACAGAATTTAGACTTTTTTACCATAACACTACACATATGAATGTTCTGAAGCTTCCATTACCTGCAGGCTTTATTAACAACAGAAGAATGTTTGATTTGGATGGTTGCATTAAATTAGGGGATATTAATGGATTATACCCACAGCCTCAATAGTAATTGCCAGTTGTCTACAAGTGACTACTTCCATATGAAGGCTGAAATTATCAAAGCAAACCACAAACAGTAATTCACAAGCATTAAATATGAGCTCCCTGTTTATCTTTCTAGGTCAGTGCCTCTAGTGTAGGCAGAAACTTCATTACTTCTGACAATAGACAGCAGTCCCAATTCAGGAACTCAGCTTTATTTACAAATGAATGTCCTGGTTTGGGGTAACTGTTGCACCATAGCCACCTTCGAGACATATACACACTCATAATCAGACCTAAAATGAATGTATTTAGAAGATAGCAAGAAGAAAGGTATACTGGAAGTTCCTTAGTAGTCCTGTTGTATAGGCAAATAGAGGGCTTCAGATTTGTTTTAGTATGGATTCTTTCTCAAAGACATCACCCCCAAACCCAAAGTACAGCATACATCATACATGTGCATGTGTATGTACAAACTTACATATATTGTTTTTATCGTATAATGCTACAAAAATAGACTGCAAAGGGAAATAGAAACAAATAGAAACTTTCATGTATAGCTAACAGGGCAGTTCTGCCCTCATGCGAGCGTTTGTGTCCAAGTGCTGTAACAAGTAAGGGAGCCCATCTGGATGTTCACAAGAAGATATTTTAACTCCTATTAACTGTGACTGGACACATACATATTTGGATCTGACACCTAATGCTAAGACAGTCAAGTTTATACAAGTCTGCCAAAATATCTACACCATGCATTTACACATAGCCTACAAATTGCTCTTATGTCTTCTATGCAAACAGTTACAAGCCTGAAGCTGCCTCAGTGGAAATAAAGTTCATGCACCAGACATCCCTGACCAGGAGCATATCTATCCACAATACTCATACAACAAGCAATGGCTTGTTGTATTCTACTTAGTCCAATTTATCTGCTTTTCCCTTCTTTTCCACTTTTTGTCTTTTATTATTTTTATTTTGTATTTTACAGTAGCTATGCATAAGATAGACGAGAAAATACCTGTATCAACACTGAAAAGCATTCTGGACATGAACATTCAAATGCTAATGCATAGTATATATATTTTTAGAGCAGTTGTAGCTTAAGTACTAAAACACAAATGCAGTTACATATCTAGGATGAAGTCTCACATAACAGAGCAAACTTCACAGCTGAAAACTAGAACAGAACAGGAATATGAGCAACATCTCTTCTTATTTGCACCACAGCTGCTTCCATAACTTTGCAAAACTATTCAATTCTTTCTTTGGGAAGCCAACCCTTCTAAAAAAAGTAGAAGTGTGGGTTGTGTTATTTACTCTAATGTTTTGAAATTTCAACATTGACATTGTCCTCCGCGAAAGAATCCAGAGAGCCAAAGAGCAGGTGGAACAGTGTAAGAATGCACTAATAGATCTGAATGTAAAGGCTCAAGTAGCTAAAAAAACCAACCTATCATATCATTACAGCAGTTCTGAGAACACAGAGACGCCCAAAGTAAACGACAGATTTGTGTATCTGGAAAGAACTACCTACAGAAGAGTAGAAATTCAATAGAAAGGTCTCCTTCAAGAAATGAGGGGCATAATAGTCACTCGCAGGAAGTTCATGATTTCATAAGAGAGCCTTTTGTCAGGATCCTGTTATTAGATAGGATGACAGAACAGAAATCAAGTTTTAAGTATGTGGTGGTATCAAATTGGAAAAAATAACAAATTATGAGGAACAACATAATAAGATATGGAAACCATTTGATCTTCTAAAAATCCAAGTTAATAGATATTAAATGCAATTTGGTGGAAGTATTCACTCATGAAGGAAACAAACCCTACAAAATTATAAAATACTGTAGTCTGTTTATCAAGGAAAGATTACTTTGAAATATATTATATTGAAATGATTGCTGGTAGAAAGAGAGAGTTGTTTGTCAGAAAGCAGGCAGACAGGCATTCTCATGTGAATTTAGCAGTCTCCAACCACATGCCTATAGTTAAAGCATAACAATCTAAATCCCAGTTTATTTTAGGTATGAAATGGGATCTCTGCGTTTCTTAGATGTCAGGGTCTGTATTAACTGAGCCAAAGTCAACTTCTTGGATAGTGAAGCAGTGTTTCTAAAGGATCTTAGACTTCAAAAAAGCTGTTACTAAATAGGTGCTCAGATTTGAGTTAAAATTTATCTGTACATAAGACTTGAAAAAGGATTAGTCCACACACAAGGACCAGACACCTATATATATACACTGTAAGAATCATATAATCAGGACTTTCTCCATCTCTGAAAGTATCACTGGAATTCACAGCTATTACCATCATTATAGCAGCCTTCCACATCATGTTTTTGTTTTAAGTGCCATGTGATCACCTGCAGAGTAGTCAGAGTGGGTTTATTCTAGCCAAAAATCTATAAATAAAGACTAATTTGATTAATATGGGCCAAAGCTATTAAAAAAAAACACATCAAAAATGCCCAAACAACAAAACAATTAGAATACAAAACTCAAACCTTAGAAAGTTAATACAAATGGGAGAAAGAAAAAAAGTATTCTACCCAAGTGTTAAAAAGATTAGGCCAAAATCAGTCACCAGCACCATCTTCGGATGTGTCATAACAGCATACAGCCATAACAGAGATGTATAAGTGACTCTCTGAAGACTTTCCATATTTTTGTTCTCCAGCCTAGGATGTCCATGGACAAAAACCCAAAACTTTTCTAAATCTAGCACAAATATCTTCCAACACACCAGTGTGTTGCCATTGGGGAAAGCCATGTTTGAAGCAGGCAACGGTCTTTTCAAAACTACCTTGAGACTTTGTGAAGGTAACCTGAAGGAAAATGAGTGATACAACTAAGGTTTAAAGTGGTTGACCACTGGTTCCCAAGTGTCTGATGTGAGACAGCACAGCAAGGGGAACAATCCAAATATTGTAAGTCTCGAATTCTTCTCAGTGTGTGTACTTTGGGGTCCTCATATGGCAGAATAAATAATTTTTTTTTCTTGAGCTGAAATTCATTTTTCCTTTTTTCCTCCCCTCTCTTTCTACATCTTTATCCTGCCTTTGACATAATAGAGAAAAAGTTAATAACAAAGAAAGGACTAGATTTCTTTAAAATGTTTTATTGTCAATTGTAATTCAGCTTTAAATGGACTCCTGTCAGTTGGAGAATTGGTCTCAGTCATAGTTTTTACTAAATGTGAGAACACAAAGTGTGAACGACAAAATATGACTTTATCAGCATTGTATGAGCTCCCCTATGGGATCTCCCCTTTCTTTTCCATTCCATCCTCTTTGGAATACTTTTGTTGTTATGGTACAATACCTCAGGGTTGCTGTTCATCTGAAGTCTCTTCTAGAGGCAAGAACTTGGAACAAAAAGGAGAAAAAAAGGGAGAAAGGAAAAATCTCACATTCATGTATTCGTGTGCTTATGTCCATTATGCTTCCCCCTCTTGCTTTCTTCTGCCAACCAAAGTTTAAAAAACCCAGCATATACTCAGTGTCTACTATTGCACTGTAATATCTCAGACAGTTCAGCAGTTTATCAGAGCTAATACTGGTTTTAGTCTTTAAATAAAAAGTAAATAATTGTTCCCTGGCTCTTATTGTATTAAACATTGCTCTTAAAAATGCTTCAAAATTCACTTGCAAGTACTTCAACTGACATTAATATTGTCTGGAGAACTCAGTTCCTGTAGAATATCTGCACATGCAGGTGCTACTGTCTTATCTTGAAAAGGAAAGGTTGTTTATACTGAGTGTCATTCATTCACTTTCATCTTCATCCACACAAAGTGCCAAGATCTGACTTTCAAAGGGATCAGACCTTTGACCAATCTGCCTTTCCCCACAGGCAGTGGGGAAAGTGTGAAACAGACTGTAAACGCAAACTATGAAGAATCATGGCTTTGCTACTCAATACGCAAAGGACAATACTAAGAAATGCAGTTAAGTGTTTCCCAGACTCTGGTTCTTAAAAAGATGATCTACTACACCAAGCATAAATAACAGCATTAAACTTGTCAAGAGAAACCGAAATCTTAACTGAAGGTGGAGTAAGACACTGGCTGCCTAGCAGTATAGTTATTACCAGACTGTGAAAAAAGGTAAGGTGCAGGTCTGGAAGACTAAACTCATCCAGAAAACATCAAGTACAACAGAGAACATAATGTCTAAGTTTAGGGATGGTTTTCTAATGATGAAATAATAGAAGTATGAAATAAAAAGATTAAAAACATTTGAAATAGAGTCCTAGACTTTTCAGCCTCTAAATAACTGAAAATCTGATCCATCAGCACTTTTGAAAATTTTATCCCAAAGCTTTCTACCAAAATATCTCAGTACAAAGAATGCACATCACATATCTTCAGCATTATCACTGTTAGTGCTACAGCTAGGTAGTTTTCCTTCAATCTTACAACCTGCAAACAGATGTACAGGTTTTTATTAATATTTTTTAATTTTTAATGATGATGTGTTAGTTTACGGTGCAAATACTCAAGACAGAAAATGTAAAATCACATAGCAGGCCAAGGAAATATTACCTTGAATAGTATAAAAGTAATATAATCAGGTTGAAATTTGAAATGTGCACAGTATGAATGCTGGAAGTGAGGTAGTTGAGATTGAGAAAGTGAACTGATGAGAGTAGTGTGAACGGGATGTTGGAGGACTTAACCACTCTACAGGAAGTCTAGCAATCTTAACCAGAAGCTGATAAAAATCAGTGTGTGGCTAGGTAGAGAGAGAAGTAGACAAATAAAGTGTAATATACGCTATCATAGAGCATAAATAACATTGGCTAAGAAACTAGACCAGCTTTGTTTCATATATCACAAAGTAGAGATAGAATTACTGTGTAGCATAATATAACACAGCTGAATGGGAGCAAAGAAAATAAATTGAAGACCCGTGATTTTACGTCAACAGGAGGCAGTAACACCTGCAGACTTGTTTAAAAGTAGCTCAGCATAGCTTGTATGTCTTTGTATATCAGTCATTCTGTTACTAAGACAAGACACATTGAGTAAAAGCCTGAGATATGGCAACTTGCCCACCTCAACTGAAAGAGACAAGGAGAATTTGGAGACAGTCATTGCAGAAAGACAAAATATCATGCTTTAGGAACGACGGACATGAAGTCCTCGTTCGGTCCCCATGTGTTGCCTGATCACGTTGAGAGGCACCCCTGCCCATGACAGGGAGGTTGGATTAAATGATCTCTAAGGTCCCTTCCAGCCTAGGCCATTCTATGATTCTTTGATTCTCTTGAACTTTAGAGGAACCCAAGAAAAGGTATCCTGTTCAGAAGAGTAAATGACACCATGGAAAACAGGTAAGCAGACTATGTTATATGATAATCTATAACAAACCATGGGAGCACATGGGAATCGCAACAGTGAATAAGACCCCTTCAGAAAGGCTCCACAAGCACTTACTGTAGTATTTTAAATTATAAGATACCTAGCATTTCCTGCACGACAAGTTCTTTGCCACAACACCCTAAGCCAATGCAAGGCAAATACTCTAAAATCTTCATCCAAAAGTACAAATCCTATTCCAATGAATCTTATATAGCATCTTGCACTGTCAACAAGAACTGCTATGCAACACTTAGGAAACCAGCCTCCACAGCGTCATCTCTGGCTATTTTGATTGGTTTTGTTCCTGCCATTGCTACGTTCAGAATACATATTGCCCTGAATGCTCTAATTTGATACTCTGCTGGTCTGAAGTGATCAACATCTCAGTATTCTTTGCTCGACTGCCTCTAGGGGAGGAAAAAAAAAGACTTTTTTTGCCCTATAATAAAAATGAAAGTTCATGACTAAAAGAGGCAAGTATGGCAAGGGCTAAGTCTGTTTATTGTCTGGAGATGCTTGCAAAAGCAGGGACAGAAGTGGAGTGGAGGGTAATCACACTGCTTATGTCTAACAAAGGAGGACAGACAAATTACATATATCATCAGCAAATAGATGGGCTCTCCTTGAGGTCAACTTAATGGAACAGAAGTCTCTTTGAGTAATCTTGGAGTGTTTTCTTTGTCTTTCTTTTATTTCAGTTTGAGGTTTTTTTGTTAAGTTTCCCGAACAGACCTTTCTATTGCAGACCTAGAGAAAAATCACTCTTAGTGCTTTCTTCCTGTGAATTGGACCACAAAGCTGGATTTTCGTTGTTTAAAATGAAGAGTCCAAGTCCTGGACAATGCTGATTGCTGTCAGCTTGAAACTTCATAGATCAGAAAATCATTTGGCAGCAGTACAGGCGCAATTATTTTTGGATTACTTAGTCTGACATCTCTCAGTCTTTCTTAAGTAGACTTTTCCCCTCCTTGTCTGTTCCACCCACCTCACCATCACCATACAACCACTTCCTGCCCTTTTCTTCTGAAGTTCACGTGTATGTGTAAACAGAGCCCAAGGTTCCTCCCTTCCCAGGATGGTTGGGAAACAACGAGGGAGTTCTGCAGAGGCAGGTTTTCCTCATTCAGAGTCCACGGTCTTAATAACCAGTAAGGGTGAATGATATCAAGACAGTGACAAAGAGTGTCCAAGAGACCTTTCTAGTCAGGGCAATACAGCCAATTCCTCTTCTCTGCCAGGGCACGGCCAGAATCTGGACACTTCACTGTATCACTGTTCTGTAAGACCATGGCAGAGCTTCCTCCCAAAGACCATGCATTTTGAAAATGCCTTTTTTAAAGGCTGAGGTAATATGTCTAAAAGAAAATCATAAATTTTCACACCACATTTTGAACTGTAAAATACTACTATAATTTTTAAAACCTGTATTATATCCCATTGACATTCAATTTACCATTAGACAAGTGACACATCAAGAGTTTAATGAAAAAGTGTTAGGGTAAAAGTTTGGTTGAAGATAGTATTTCAACAGGTATATTTCAAAGTTATAATGCAATTAGAATTAAACCCACTCTTACACTTGTGTAGCTGAGCACTTAAAGTTTCTAAGACTGCACCTGTCTGCTATAGTAGCTTATTCCAGACTTGCTATCTCTTTGATGTAGTGTTTATGAATTAGATAACATTAAGAAAAATTTAAAGGTATAATATAGGAAAAAAAAAATCCTCCAAACAAGCTGACTACTGTCAGCCAGTAGGCATGATCATCTACATAAATTAATTCAATGAACAGAATACAGAATATCATTTACATTTTTTCTTTATCTATTTTCATTTTATAAGCAGCTCAGTGGAAAAAAAATAGTGCTCTTTCTTATTCATTGCTGGGAGTTTCATATGTTAAACAAAGACAGCCCAACCTTAAGCCTTCTGATAAATATGATACTGTGGTAACTGCAGCATTCACTTTGTATCCCATTTCTCCAAGTTCCTGTCAGCCAGGTGTCACTTGCAATGCAAACACTAGAAAAATATGAAATAATAATTTCATACATCATCTATGCGAGCATGAGCCAGTCAAACATTCAATACAAATTCAAACTGCTACTACACATAAAGCAAATATCATCCAAATAATATTTAGAATGATTGAAAGGCTTTTGATTTGGAAGTGTATTCTCTTAAGCTAAGTGGTCCCCAAGACCATCTAGAAAATTCAATTGTTTCATTTTAAAATGTCTTCTGCCCAAAATTATATCAAATCCTAATGTCTCAGTAGAAACACATGGGATTGGATTGCTGACTGGGCGCCTGATGTCAAAGAGGAATCTAATTTTCCAAAAGCATTTCCTCATACTGTCTCACCAAAACAGAAAATTGATAAAATTTTAATGGATAATTTTCAGAGCAGGACATTAGCCATTGTGCTGGGAAAAAGTGCAGGAGAACACCATGTAGCATCAGAAAGGCAATGTATCAGAAGACATTTTGAATAAATATTATATACAGCACATGCTTTACATTCTACATTTTTCTCTTGCAAGCAGAACAGAATTCATAAGGCAGGTTTTGCACTAACAGACACATCTCCTTTTCCAGGACATCTCTTACAAGAGATCCCTTAAAAATGTGTGCAGTACATCACCTAAAAGTGCACAGTGTTCATCTTTTACCGGGGTGACACAGTCAACACAGTCCTCTTCTTATTGAAATCAACTGTGAAAGTCATATCGACTTCAGTCACTACACCACTAAACACAGCATGAAACAATGTTTTTGTTAAGTAGCTCTACAGCAAAGATTGAAGTGGTGGAGTAAATAAAATACTAACCTTCTGGATCTCCTGATGGGGCTACGTACTGCAAGCACTGAATACGATACCAAAAGCCATGATATAACATGAGATGAAAAGGACTGATGACAAAGAAGTTATACAAGGGAGAAAGATACTCGTTAACTATATTATGTTATCACTCTGTAATGATGCAAAATATGTGTATGGCAATGTGCTATTTAAAATGTGTTCTTCCCTTAAGAATTTTCCTTTCAGTAAGTTAGGCCATTAATCATGTAAAATTTTAGACTTATTTAGAAAATACAAGGGGACAAGTGAAAAAAAAAGTGAAATAACTTTTTGCTAACCTTTGTAATTTATTTTGAATTTATAATGAAACTGTAACAGTGGAACACACAGTGAAGAGGACTGACTCATCTTCCCAGCAACAATTTCATGTCTAGTTGGGTTTTGACATCTGTAGATATCTACATATTCAGTATATCCAGGTGATTGTTTAAGCCAATACAGTAAGAAATAGCAGCATTTACAGTTAGGAGACTTATATCTGCTTTTTCAGCCAAAAAAAAAATAAATAAATATCTTAGTAAAACTTGCAGAACATTAAAAAGATCACAGCAAAGGAAATTACGTTGATGAAAGTGGAGGGTTTTAATCTGCTAGGAGAAAAAAAAGACCTGTCCAGATGACATGCCAAGTCTGCCACAGGTTAGGATTTTTCTTTCACAGCAATCTGAAAAATATCACTGAAGTCCTCCAAGTGCTAAAGACTAGGGTTGGTCATGTAAACAAAGATACCTCCATTGCTACAGCTTGCTTTCAGAAATGCTCAGCTTTATCTCACTGCTCAGAGGCCAGAGCCATTCCAAAGAAGAAATGAATAGTTTTGTAAGCACTTCGTGGCTCAAAGCATCCTTTCTCCCAGTTAGGCTCGGTAAGAGATTTCTCTAGATATAGTCAATAAGATGCTTTGGGCACAATAGAAAAGCCATGCTAGAGCTTGGTAAGACATAGCTTCCCCAAACTTCAACTAGAGGTGGAACATAAAAAAAACCCTATAACTGCCTCTCCCATGGACCAATTGCTTTCTCAATGCTTTTTTCATTTCTGCAACAACACTGCTACATCACCACATCTAGTCCATCCTCCACACTAGTCACCTTTGTCCGTCCTGCAACTCAAAAGAATTCTCCTTTCTAGCACTAAACAAAAGGGAGAAAAAGAGAAGGCGGATCTAGATGCTTTTTCTTCAGTATGTGTGAGTAGGAGAAACAAGACCCACCTCCCTCACTCCATTCCCTACAACTGGAAGAGAGTCTCCTTTCTCTCTGTTCTTCAAAGGCAGCAGAGGAGAGCTCTGCTTGCATTGCATAGAAGTTCAACTGGGAAGGGTATCCGGCACAGGAAAGCATTTCCAGAAAGGACTGAAATTCTCAGAGGGCTGGCAAGATCTGCATTGTCTTGATTTGGCTGCTCACAGTAACGAAATCTAAACAGACTTTTATTAACAAGCATTTTCACACCTCCTCTGCTCTCAGCAGCTGAGCTCAGCACAGAGGGACAGCCTATAATGCAGTAACTTGGAGAAGCTTTCTGTGCCTCTCTCTTAAACGCAGCATGCATTGGTTACCTAACTGTGCATGAGTACAAGACAGCACGGGCATCAGCTTCTGCCAAAACTCTATTACTGGAGGAAATTGCAAAATTGACAGATTTGCCATCCTAAAGGCATAATGGCCTAAGAACAAAGAGAGTGAAACAGCCAATCACCCCAGTAGACTTTGCTCTGCACTGATAGGCCTCGGTAGTTCAAGGGTTCAGAACAACTCTCTAATTATCAAATTGACTTATGAGTCTACTTCCAGCTTTGCAAACACCACTGAACTTTTATTTCCACTAGAAAAAAAGCACACTGAGAACATAGCTGCCAACACTTTTCTTCCTCTTTTCTAGAGAGATTAACAAGTCCGAGACTTGCAGTTTTCCCCTTACAGTCTGTCCCTTCTCAGAAGGACTTCACTTCTTTCAATGCCAGCTGAACCTCTCTTTTCGAGTTCTCTCCTTATAATTTGTTCAATTTTCTGAGCAAGTGGATTAAAAGGACAGTAATCTGTCCAAGAGTATGAGACCTTGCAGGCCGTATTTGGAACACCTAACACAAGGTGGGTAGATGCTAGAGCTGATGCAGAGAAGCAGACACAGCTGAACTGTTACAGAAGCTGTTGGCAGCCTGAATATATCCAGTGCATCTGGGCAACCTAACTATGTATTTTGACTATTCAGACAAGACAACCCACTGTATAACTTGCTAGTGGTTTCCTATAACAGACACTTCACCAAATAAAATCTGGAAATATTACAGTAAGTTTTTCACACAATGAAGAAGGAGCTCCACATGCAGAAATACGTTGTGCTGATTTCCACAAGTTGGACTTAGCAACCCTCTACAGGGAGAACTGATATCATAAATGCAACTTTGCAAGATAAAGCCTTGTAAATGTGCAGCTGGGCATACGTTGGTCTTGCATGCCTGTATTCTCTTTGCTTAAAGGTTGTTTAGATACACATCTGTATCTCCAGGAGAAAGTATTTGTTAATTACCTCATATTTACACTGTACCTTCAGGAAGGAAAAAGCTATATAAGTGCTAAGTGCTATTAACGTTATCCCCTTCTATTTTTCTCTTTCAGCTTTTAAGTGAATATAGTGCTTGTGAAAGTTGTTGGATTGACAGCCCTGGAGACTGAAGTCTAAAGTGCAGCACACCTGCTGAGCCAAACAGAACTAAAAGGTACAAAAGCTTCTCACCAAATTTTAAATACATGCTTCATTTAGTTATTGCTATGTGGACGGGTGTAATACTAATATTGGAAGTTTTGTTGCTCCTATTTATTTGTTCTAAGCATCAGTTCAAATTCTTTCTTTATTTTCCGCTTTCAAAAATAATTTCTTGCTGATGTGCAACACTCCAGAGACTGCTTCCCTGCCTTCAAAATCCTACATTACAATGGAATGCTGTTGAAGCATAACTTCATGCTACTGCAGTCAGGTACAATGCCTGTCCTGGCATTCACTTCACACATCACAGAAGAGTACATTAGCTAATCTCATACGGTTTTAGTACCGAGCACACTAAGTGCTTGGCTGCAGAAATGCTACTCCATTATAATCTAAATCTGAAGCTAGGACACTTCCAATGGACAGTCAGCTCCTTTATTTAGGAATACTAGTGTTTCTGAGAAGGCTAAGTCAATACATAAACAATGCAACATTTCCCAAGAAATACAGCATTCTGTTTTGGGTTAAACGCTCTAGATTGTCAGAACTACACTTTCACCCACTGAGGTCGTGTTTGATTTTTATTTTGTTAACCTTACTTTTAAAAAATCTTTTTTAGTATATCTAAAGTCAAACCTTACTTTCTGAGAAATCTCTCTGTACAAATACATTCAGATCAATTGCAGTTTCTCCCTGATTTCAGCTAGGGCTACAACTCCTTCCAGGAGACTGCCATTCCCACTCTCTTGTAAACAGGTTCTCCAAATTACATAAACATTTACTGGCTGTAGCTTTCACACGCTCCTTTTATCCACTCTGTGCTTGCCTCCAGGTGGGCCTGTTTCAGATTTAAGTGAAGGGACTGAACTCCACTGGGGAGAGTGAGTACATGAGATGTGGAACACCTGCAGTGTGTTGAGCTGCTCACAGCTGCTGTTTCTGATGCTTTCAGAACGTTCCTGTACTTGTCTTGATAGCTACTGAAAAGCAAATGCGGTGCTTGGGTCATCTTCAGTCCTGAGTAACTTCAAGACCTGGCATTTGTGGAAATTCATTCCTTAGCATTTCCAGTTACTTTTCAGTTCAGGAAATTTCTCAGGGTTTCTTGTCTGGGCAGGCTGGTCTTTTATAATTTTGAGCCTGCAATACAGTTCCTTCCTATTTCATCTTGACTTAATGTCATTAGTCTTCTTTCACAGAACCCTGAGCATTCTTTTCTTAATTTATCTGGATGGTACCCTGACAGCTGCTCCCTTGATCAAGACTTCGCCATTTATGTTTCTTTGCCCGTTAATCATTCTCTGAAATGAGATTTGTAGTAAAAAAGAATTAAATCAAATCTGACTGCCTTCAAATTTCTTGTCTTTCTGGGATTCTGGATGCTCACTCAGGCCAGGCCCTTTGGAGACACTGTGCCTTCTCTGGTTTACTAAGCAGGCTGTTAGGGCTGTTTTCCTGTACTGAAGGGACAAAGCAGGTTTTATTATTGGTGAAACTACGTAGAGGTTTACAGGATGCAGTTATGACACACAGACACATTGCTGTTTGATAATTCTCCCATCTTCTTCTGGTTTTGGTTATACATTTGAAAAATTGAATCTGGAGGCAAAGTGGTCACATGGTAATTTTTCTTGTTTTCGCTTCTTGAAAACAAGAATTTTCTATTATGCAAAATGTCTACACTGAACTCTAGGTTCCCAGTTGTCCTCTTTCCTTCAGATATTGATTTTCTATCACTTCTTACATGGGAAGAAGATGGTAAAAGACTAATGATTTGTTGGAAAGTGATATTAAAAACCCACTTTTTATAAATGTGGTCTATACCTTATGTTTGTCTGCCTCATGTTTCATGAGGTCTGATTCTGAATTTATTGCACAATACTGCAGGATCCCTTCTCAGCAAGAGGATCCATCTCATTCAGGTCAGACTTGTTCTCAGCTGCCAGCAGATTTTTTCAAGGTAAATTTTTAGTCCCTGTGTCCAAGGCATCTGTGGCCTGGTCCCTAAAAGTCTAAAAGGCCAACCAAGCCCAGTATCTCAATTTGTCTGACCAGTGGAAGTCTCAACATTAAGAGTAAAGCTCAGTTGTGAAGGAGATTAAACTTTCATCAATGTGAGATGATAACATGAACTGCCCCAAAGGAATACAAAATAATCACAATACTTAGCACCTTCCACCTCAATGTGAGGCACATTTCTTTATCACTTTGCTGGCATAAACATGGATCCAAGATGACCCTAAACTTACTTAAATAAGAAGGACTACTACAACCTTCTCTGAGCTTGAGGGAAAGTAAGATGGAAAAATTACATTATTATGAAGCACATTTTTTGGTTCAAGGCCAGAAGGTCTGAGGTTTTACAGTGCTCAATATGTTATAGGAATGTGTGTGTACAAAATAGTTATAAAACTACATACAGATCTATGTATGCATAGAACAGTATAAGAAAAAGCAAAAAACCAAAAAAAATCCCTACGTTAGGACTTCTGTGACATCTCATATGACAGACCTGCATTTGTGGTTAAGCCAGAAATGATCATCCAGCTTTGTCGAACACCACTGATTTTTACAAGAAATATGTTTACAGTCTGCTAAACTCAAGGCAAAGCGTCATCCAGTTTCTTGCAGTACAAATGGCTGCATTTAAAGCTTGTTCTTCCTATTAGGTCTAAAGCATTACAAGACCGAAATGTTCTGTATCTCATCTCAAATTTTCAAACAATCCAATATCCAGGTTATACACAGATATATTCTTGCTGTTCAATCTCTTAAAAATCAATCAATATTAATGTGTCTGCCTTAAACTTTTAAGGTCATTGTCTCCCTTCTGACATCTTTAACTACATCAACATCACATTATATCATTATAGACTCAGGAAGCAATGTACTTTTACATTTTTGCAAGATAATGTCTCTTTTGTGTTTCGGTTTTTATCATAATATAAATCTTGAAGTGTAATTTGCATATCTTTTGTTTAGCGAAGGAGACCCCCATTTAAGACTTCGTCATTTTAATACATAGACTTAAAAGTGGACGACTTTTTAAGGGAAATGCACCAAAATATTCCAATTTATTCTTCAGCTGAAGCGGCTGCTGCATCAGTAAATTAGTAAATTCCCTTAACAATACACTTGCTAACGATTATGGTCTGCCTGCCTTGGGCTCGCTTGACAGTAGGGCTGCCATCTGTTGAGAAGTCCATTCATGGATTTTAAAGGGCTATTTCTAGGGCTCTATTTTAAACACTACAAAATATCTCTTTGCTCTTCACCCTTCCCTCCACTTACTCTGTCTTTCCTGCCCTCTGTTCATCTTTGCCATGCTGAAGAGCAGCAGTATACTTCCAACATGGAACTGTCTGTGCACCGGCAGCTACATCACAGTGAAAGGCTTCCAAGCACCTTCAGTTCTGAGGCAAGTTGGGCCCATTTTTAATGGCCAAAGTGCTCACCAGAGGACACTTGTGGAGAGGAATGGACAGAAATGAATAGGACTAAGCGAGAAATTCAAAAGCAGCCACAAAAGAAACAAAATCAAGACAATGAATGAGAACGAGATGGTAGGAGCCCCAGCTCTGGATAGATGGATATTTCATGAATCCCTTCAGTAAATAGGGAACCTCTAGGGAAATTCAACACCTGGCAATCTTAGTGGATAGTGGTGCTGCAATGAAAGCATAATGTTCACCCCTCTGGTACATTCAAGCAATTAAACCCCCTTAAAAAAAAAGGGCCTCTTAGGCTTTCTGCCCAGTAAACTCACAGTGAAAAGCAACTTCAATAAATGTTATAAATCTCACCTCTGAGCCAACAGGAAATTCAAATGTTTGCATGTGCAGGAGCCAGGGAGCTGCTGAAACAAAACGTAAATGTGTATATTAGAATAGGTTATGCCTGTACTCCGACTAGACAGCATTAGGAGCATGAGGCCCACAGACATGACAGGCTTTTGAAAGCATCCTTTCGGGTGCCACCTTCAACCAGTTCCCCTGAGTTACACCTCTTCTTCCTTTGGGAGCAGATACATTTTAGTGATGAGTTTGCTGGCTCGATGAATCCAGAATTACTCCTTATCATGCAACATTATTGGAAAGCGGTTTTGAGTTTCAATGTTTTAGACATAAAACTAAATAAAGAAATGGCAACAAATATCTGTGGTTTGTAAAATGAAAAGATCAAAGAAAAGAGACTGTAGAGACTTTTTGATCAACACTCTGACAAGGGGTGTTAGTTTTAATAAACAGTAAGAATTTTAGGCCATTATGAAGCATGAGATGCAGTCTCAGCTGTGTTTCTAATTTCCTTTCTTGCTTTTACTGCTGTTACACAAAGCTCTGTAGTGACGAAAAACATTTATTGAAAAAATTTGAGTGCACTGTTTGGGATTACGTTACTTCATCATCAGAAAGCCTCCCCAGCCAATGAGAAATATTTCTTCCTCCATTGTCCATGATGCCAAGAGCTGTAGACACATTCTGCATATGGGACAAACCACTGGACAGAGATGCACTTGTAGAAGTGAAAAAGGATTTTGCTCCTGGGTCTGAAGGCTGACTGATCATGGAATGCCATCTATTTTCATTGTTGTTCTTTTAAAGCTATAGATAAACACAGCCAGAGCTTTGGGCACATGAGTTTTTTTAAGTGAATTTAAGCATATAAAAACAACACATATCCTGTGAGAAAGAGGTTTTCTGAAAAAGTTCTGGTAATGTGTTTTCTACCAAGCTATGAATACTATACTTCTTGTCTACCACATACTCTAGAGGCTTATGAAAACACAAAAGGCCATGAAAATTAAGATGAAGAAAAAGTGAAGGAGAGACAGAAAGCTGGATGGAATTACTCACAGGAATCGGGGCAGAGGCCTGTTCATTCTTCCACTCTTAATTTTTGAAGCCTCTTAGGTGGACAGAGAGGGTATGTATGAGAGAAGTCTCTCCCGAAATCTCTTAATCACCCTTGAAAAAAGATGGGAATTAATTATTTTATTAGAAGGTGAGTACAAGGAACAAGTCTGTCTTTGTTTGAATGACTCAATCTGTGGTTTTCCACCTACAGTATTTTTCCTTAGGGGTTTATCATGATTATTAGCAATTATTCCTACTAAGCCATTACTATGAATAATGGTAATTACAGTACCATTTAAGGACCCTAGTCACAATCACTGGAGAAAACTTATGAGCATAGTGAAGACCATCAGAGTGGTTTGAGTTGGAAGTGACCTTAACAATCATCTGGTTCCCTCACAGTAAAGAATTTCTTCCTTTTATCTAATCTAAATCTACCCTCTTTCATTTTGAAACCATTACCCCTCGTCCTATCACTACACTGCCTGATAAAGAGTCCCCCCCCAGCTTTCCTGAAGCCCCCTTTAAGTTCTGGAAGGCTGCTCTAAGGTCTCCCTGGAGCCTTCTCCTCTCCAGGCTGAACAGCCCCAACTCTCTCAGCCTGTTCTTGTAGGGGAAGTGCTCCAACACCCTGATCATCTTTGTGGCCCTGCTCTGGACACATTCCAACAGGTTCATGTCCTTTTCATGTTGGGGCCCCAGAGCTGAACACATAACTACAGGTGGGGTCTCACCCCTCTGTTGACCTGCTGGCCACACTTGTCTTGATGCAGCCTGCGATATGATTGGTTTTCTGGGCTGAGACTGAACATTGCTGGCTCATGTTCCATTTTTCATCTACCAACACCCCTAAGTCCTTCTTTGCAGGGGTGCTCTCAATCCACTCATTGCCCAGCCTGTATTTGTGCTCGGGACTGCCCTGACCCAGATGCAAGACCTTGCACTTGGCCTTTTTGAACTTCATGAGGCTTGCATGGGCTCAGCTCTCAGTCCTGTCAAGGTCCCTCTGGTTGGCATCCCTTCCCTCCTGCATGTCAACTGCACCACATAGCTTGGTGTCATCAGCAAACTTGCTGAGGGTGCACTCAATCCCACTGTACAGATCTCCAATAAAGAAGTTAAATAGCGCTGATCCCAATACCAACCCCTGAGAAACATAAATCTCACAAGTGAAAATGAACAAGCACCGACTTATACTCTGAGGAGCACGACACTCTTTTTTTGTCTTTAAATTTTAGAATTTGGGAGGATTGGTAGAATCACATAATACCACCTCTAGCCCCATAAAGTTCTGGTTGGGTGACATCTCTGATTATAGTAAATATTGTGTAAAAAAGCAGTCAGATCCAGACACCAAGCGGATCATGGATTCATTATGGATATTCCACAGAAGGACAACAAGTTTTTTTCAGTCCACTTGGTTTGGTCTGTGTTCCTTATTCAAGAGAGTTGAAGGTTTTTATTTAGCAGACAGCAAAGCCTCTCACACAGAGAGTGGACACACCTCAGTTTTCACACTTTTTACATCTGTTTTTGAGGTTTTCTCTCAGGAACACCTACCCTCCCTTCTCGCTTTGCCTCTTCACATTAGCTCTAAATCCTTGCCTATCTTGCCTTCCATCTTCAGACTCATAAGAGAACTCTTCTAAAAGCAATCTGCTGACAATTTCTGATCTGGTTTTCCACTAAGATAAGCAGAACTGCATTTATGACCTTTTAACTTCACATACATAACTTCATAACTTCAGTTTACAACTACACAAAATTTTGCAAGGTTTTACTTTTAAAGGAAGGCCTTTTCTTATCTGCATATGAGGTATGAAGTCACATGTTTGTTTTTATATGTATAGAACATACACTATGTATACATATATATACTATATATGTACAACTTTACGAAGGAAGAGATGCTTCTGACAAAACGTGAAGAGAGGAACTTATATGTTATAAATAATGGTCTTTGCAACTGCAATCCAGAACATACTACAAAGGATATGAAAATGTGGATAGTTCTATTTCAAAGAAAAATATTTTCCAATAAAACATGCTGCAGCTGTGTCTGGCAGAGATCCTGTTCACAGGGCCACTGCAAGAAACTCAGCATTACCCTAGAAAACGTGACCAGAAGCACTGCACAAAAGTAACTTTCCCTCCGCATTAGAGAACAAATTGCAGGTCAGATGCTCAAAAGCATGTCTATCATAGCAAAAAAAAAAAATTTGTAAAACTACATTCAAGAACCCCAAATCACTCCAGAAAATTACAGAAGTTGATTATCCAACTTCTTCATTACTTTGACACTACATCTACTTGATTTTTGGTACAAGCTAGATGCAGCTGAATTTCAATATACAGACACTGGTTCTCAACTGTCAAGCCCCACATTCCAGATTACATGAATTTAACAACAATACAGGGCTCAAAAAGATAAGCATTCAGGGCTGGAAATGTCTGAAAACCACTGTGCCAAAGTTAGTACAATGCAGAGAGAGCAATAGCCAGTTAGGCCAGGTCTGTTATGTTTAGAATCTTTCCCAGTGCCTGAGTCCTAAAATTTAGGTAGGCCTGATGGGCATTACTTATTTGCATAGAAAAGTTTACTGTGTAAGTCTTTCTTGTTGCCCCGGTTAGGCAACTTTTAAATTAATCTCACCACAACTAAGGAGGGAAAAATGTGCATCATGGAAAATTCTGTGTTTCCAGTACACAGTTTTGGAGTTTGGTTTGTAGCTTTAGGTTTTTTAACAATGTGGACAGAAAAGCAAAAATTCAGCAAAGAGCTGCTTTGGTCTGGAATTTTGTATGAAAATATTTTGGAATTTTTCATTTTCGACTCACGAAAATTATCATGCTATTATACGCCCCCATTCCTGTGTGAAATCTACAGATATGTCTCAGGACTTTCAAGAAGCAATTGTGTTCCCCCAAAGTAGAAATAAAATGAAAAAAATATATAATTGTTGAGATTTAAGCCACAAAGACACTTCAAATCTTGCTCGTTTTTAATAACTGATGCATACTTCGTGCCCTTGTTCTGCATCAGCCATGAAAATAGACATAAGATGTATTCTTTGCTTTTTTATAAGGCTCTGTCTACATTAAACATTTTTGCTGGGTCCTTAAGCATTAAGCTCGGCAGAGAGAGCATGACGGACAAGTTGCTATTTCAGACTTAAAACAGCACCTGGAGGGCCAAGACCTTTCACAGTTTAATAGTGGACAGAGAATCACAGGAGTGATCAGGGCCATGTGGTGGGTGAGGCAATCACTGGTACTGAAATATCAGATGTCACTGTGACAGCTGTAATAACCAGGGCTTACTTCCTTCAGCTAAAAAATATCCACATAATATGGTGAATACCCTGCTGCAATCTGTACTTCGTCTACCTTTGTTCCATGCTATAAACATTTTAACTCCTGAAGGCTCACAGTGCAAGAAGAGAGCAAACAGCCCTCACAATATATTTTCCATCGCAGAGAAGTATGACAGAAGGAGAGGGGTTTTTTACATCTTGAGAATTCAGCAGAAAAGTTATTATTTGCTTGTTACTGACAATTCATTCCTCTGAGATAAAATAACTTAGTTACTAGAGGATCCCAAGGAGACAGCTGGCAGTGATGAACTGAACAACATTCAATCCGCAGCAAGTGTACATCATAAAACAGGCGCCACTGGATTAAAAAGTAACCTTAAACTGTTTAGTGTACACAAAGGCAGCCTAGTCAAAACACTTCAACAATGATTTAAAATCTCAAGTTAGAGGCCAGTTTCAACCTTCAGGGAAGCCTTCTCTATTCATAAGGAGCTTAACTAATCATAACTTTCCATGACTTATTGGAACTGGATGTGGTGTGTGCAGTGTGATAACTGAGCTCTGGAAATGTAACAAAAGATGCCTTTTTTATAAAAAATAATGGTGAGACTAAACCCTAAATTTTAATCTTTTAACTTGGTGGGGGAAAAACATCCTGCCACTCATTAAGTGTTTCCATTAGCATGCAGGGAGTCTTAGCCAGGCAGCTCCTGTTCATGTTACCGGGAGATGTGCAGGGCAGCACGTGTATCAGCAAAGGAGCAGATTTGTGAAAGCCGGTCTCAGGCTGCTCCATGAGTGCATCGCCAGGAAACACAACAGCCAGACCCCCCCGCCCCCCTGCCGATGGCTTGCTAGGGAAATAGGTAAGTCTACCTGAAACACAGTATTGGTTTCAGTTCATCTAGCTGCTCAATATTAATAACCTAGTGTTTAAGAAAACACGTATTATTTATTTTTTAATATGATAAATACTCCAGCTGTACAAAAGCTGCAGAGTGAGGGTTAAATAGAGCTCCCAAAGGACCAGATTTCTATCTGTATTTTCTTCGGTGTAGTTCCAGATGCATTAAGACCTCAGCAGAGACCTGCAAGCATTATGTACAGCTTTCTTTTATCTTCCAGGAAAAAAAAAGGGAAAAAAAAAAATCAGTATGAAAGAATGAAGCAGTGCCAAATGTTACAAGAAAGGCTTAATAAATAGAGCCCAGGGTCACAATGTTGCTCTTATTTGCCCTGAAATATATCACTGAACTTCTGTATATTCATATTTGTTTACATTATAAATATACTAAATGAGCTAATTATAGTGATCATAATTTACAATTAAAAACAAACAGTTAGAAATTTCAAAGGCTTTCAATATCTTTTCTTTAATCATTCATCCAGGCTCAAAATATGCATTTTTTAGATTAAAGCATTAAAGTTGCTAATTATATTCTCAGAACTAACAATTATTTCTTTAGCCTTTTACTACCTTCTTCTGGCAACAAAAAAATGTCAGCACTGATTTAATTTTTTGTTATTACAGGATTAAAAGAAGTTTCTAAAATGCAATTAAATGTGCCCTATAGCTATAGCAACTTTCCTATCAGCATCCAAAGCTTCTTCACTAAAACAAAAGCATAAAAAAATTATTCAGACTTTCTAGACATACTTTTTTCTCCTTTTATAACACATTCCTTTGGTGATTATCTCCAATGACAACTCAACCATCTTAATGAGACTCTGTGCACATCTAGATACGGTGAAAGTAGATTAATAGGAGAAAATGAAAGTTAAAGAGGCTGTTAAGAGTGCAAAACCCTGCACATGTCAAGCACTGGTTCTTCACCTTTGGGAGCTTGGTTCAAGTCCACCCTGAGGCCCTAAGTGAAAAGTTCAATAGTCTCAACTATGTCCCTACTTGATATATCACAAAATCAATTATTTTATGGTGGTACATTTGGTAACCTATGCTTAGACAGAATCAAGTTTTTTTCCCATTGGGAATTCACCAATTATCTACTCAGTGAATTATTTTCAGATAAAATGGAAATACCTGCTGTCAGCAGGAGTTTCTTATTATATTGCCTCTCAGTCTAGTAGTTGATCTGTTTTGGAACGCTGCACACAGACCATGTGCCGTTAGCCACCGTGCAATCACTGCAATGCATAGTGATGGGGCACCAAAGGGTGACTTGTCCAAATTCGTACTGTTTTGGAAAAGAAGAATTGCCATTGCCAGCAACCAAAATTAAACCAGAGAAAAATTGTAACAAGGCATGTCACTGAAGATTCTACAGTTGCTCAAAGGCCTAGCTTCTTCTAGATAACCCCAGATGGTAAGGTCCTGTGTTTTAATTTTCACAGTTGTGAACATCATTTTCTAACCACCATCAACAGCTGGCTTGGCCCAGACTGCAGGAGCACACTGATCCACCTCATTAGTAGCCCTCCCTAAATCTACACCTTGTGTTACTTAATATGATATGCCTGTTGCTGGAGTTGATACATTTATGTTAACTATTTTAAATTGTTCCCAGTCTAAATACACGGAGTTTTCACATACGTGAATGCCAGTCTGAATAATAAATGCAAATCACTGAGTATCTTCGCTATGGAATACGCACTCTGTATGCTGGCGCATGACTGTTCAAATCAAGCCCCATTCACTGCAAAGGGCCATTTCACACCCTGCAGTGATCTGTCCAAACTAAGCTCAGTTTGCTTAGTCTAATTTTCAGCGCTCAGAATTTTGTTTCACAAAACCACCAGCAACAAAATTATTGTTAACCAGCACCCTGTCAGACTTGGCTAATGGCATGTACATTCATTGTCCCTGAAAGGGATTACTCAGTCCTACGACCAAGTAAATCAGCACTGATACTGTCCATATTGTAGTCATGTTGTGGAATGTATTTTGCTTTAAAAAAATGTCTTTCAGATAAAAATATTTCAGGTTGTCATTGTGTGTGTGTGTGGGGGGGTGGTTTCCACAGTGGACAATTAAACAGAATTTTGATCTTGTTCTCTCTAAAACAGAAATGTCTAGAGCAGGGAAAATTATAGAGGCCTAAAGGAAAATCCCAATGTGTACAGATTAAAAAGACATAGACTACCCAAATAAAGGATGGTGTATTGGAGAGAGGCCACATAATGAATACTAAAAAGACAAAAAGTCAAAATACCTATTTACCCTTACACATGATACAGGAACTAAGGACATGAAATGTCACTGAGATGACATAAATTGAAAACCAGTGCCAGGACAAATTTTAGTCATGTTGACTTCTTACTACTGCTCAGCTAATGTAAACTTTCCCAGCTATAAAACAGAGATGATATTCTTGGCTTCCTCACAGAGCAAAACTCATGAGGGAAGTATTCAGATAATTCTGTAATGAAGAATGACATTGAAAAGGGTAAAAAGAAGTTAATAATTCTAAATGCAGTGCATTTTTGGATTACCTTAGCTGGCACATTAGACAATAAATAAGGCCTGGGCCTACAGACTAAGCAACAAAGATAAAAGGAACTATTCAACACCTTCTTTACTCCCTGTGTATTGTTACTCATGTGCTCAAAATGAGGCAAAAATAATACAGGATTTGCACACACCTAAGGGAAGCTGACTTAGGCTTCTAGGGCCATCCTCTAAATTGGGAGTGCTTGATTTTGTAGCCTAAATGACTTGCAATGTATTTTTTAATACACAGTTACAAACAAGTTATCATTTCTACAAAAATAACCGGATCATTAGGTTGTTTGCAAAATAAATGTGAAATGCTTTCATTGCTTCTCTAGGGAGATGCAAAGGATTTCATTTATAGCTTTCGATTCTGTGAACATTTAGTAAGTTTCTCATCGGAAAAATGCACTGCTAGGAGCATTTCGATTCCTCTGTAAATGTTACATTCCTCTACTGAACCCTATCAACAAGCCCGCTCAAAGCTCTTGCTTAGTTTACTGCATTTTGCCAAGCAGACTCTTTCTTCATCAGGACCAAAAATATGTCAAATAAAATGGTAATGAAGAATGAGGGGACAATTCAGAATTTCACAAGTGCAGAAGCTCATGTACCTGCTCTAATTTAAGGAGGCCTCTGGACAGTCATCAGGCCAAAATCTTGATGGAAGGATTCTGAAGACTGAATAAATCATCTAAAATAGAACAAAGGAGTAAGTGTATCAAAAGTTATAATACACACTTTATTTAATGTGTAGTCCTGAACAAAGGGGACTTACAGCAGGCTATAAAAGCTGATTTTTCTTTAGAGCACAGCTGGTATAACACAGCACATGCTTTTTCTTAACAGCTCACTGGGAATATTTATTGATACACAGATGGATTTGAAAATATAAAATCTCAAGGTAAATTTCTGGATGAGATGGCACAAATTGTGCTTCTCCTGCCTTCCTCTGGTAGGCTAGATGAGATGAACTGGGATGTGTCAGGCTAAAAGCATGACATGCTGCATCTAACAGAAGGGGAGGTAAGATATTAGGAGAAAATTCTTCACCAAAAGGGTTATCAAACATTGGAACAGTTTGCCCAGGGAAGTGGCTGAATCACCAGTCCTGGGAGGTACTTAAAAGATATGTAAATGTGGTGCTTAGGGACATGGTTTAGTCGTGGGCTTGATGATCTTAAGGGCCTTTTTTAACTCAAGTAATTCTATGATTCTATAGATGTTGTCCTGCGATGTTGGACTGTTACCTTGGGACAGCCAAGTATCCCATCACTGTCTCTTCTGAGCTTCACTGGTACCTCAGGATGAACTCTAGAAAGTACTTCCACCCACCATTCCAAAAAAGATGAATGGTTTTGCTAGAGCAAATCGCTGTCAGGTCACCAAACGGGCTGATGATCAGCTGGCAGGAATACAGACTGCCCACTGCCTGTATCAAGTCAGGAAATGTTTGGAAGGAATTACTGGAGGCAACATGCAACTGGCAGATCCTTATCCACGGAGGGTAAGAGGGGTGCTGTTTCTATTTTAGGCAAGCTGCCCAGACATGTCAAAACAAAACCCTATTGAGATCACCTATGGGTTCAGAGCAGCACTCACAACAACTAATATTCTGCATATTGACTGGTATTCCACAAAACTTTCCTGCATGATATGCTATTCTCTTGTTACCATCTCCAGAAGATAAAGTCCACCTTGTCCAACTGAGGACAAAAAGCAACAAAGCTGATAATGCCACAAAGGAGCTAAGATATCTAGAGAAGCAACTAGTAAGGAAATCTTAGAAGGAATTTTCCAGGTGTCCTGTCTACATTGGCATATATCAGTGGCTTTATCTAGAGTTAAAAAGGCAAGAATCCATAACAGAGAAAGTCTACAGCATAATTAGAAAACGATCAAGACTTTCTCTAATGCTGATTTTTTCTTCCCTTTAAATTGCTTCAGTGACTTCAATTAAACTTGCCCTAGGTTATGGATCTAGCAAGCTGCAGAAACATTTTAAAAATAAATAAAATATAACCATCTTTCTTGTCAGGAGGGTTTTTACCAGGTCACTTATCTGTACCACACTTTCGATTTAAATGATTTTAAAATTATTAGAAATGTTGTACGTGATACTACAAGACCCTGTTGGTTTTGCTCTTGAATTGAAACGACCTCCCACTGCCACAGTAAGAATCACAGAATGAAATTGTTGAGATTTTCTTCACTCCTTTAGCTTCACTGCAGAATTCCTTTGCTGGTTTCTGAGAAATGGTAAGAAGCTGTCATCACAGATTTTTATACCAGCCTTACTCCCAGTTTCATCTACGGCCAAAGGAAAGGAATGTTGTATACTTCGGATACTGGCAGTTTCCATGCTGATTGCTCAGGCTGAGGTTAAAAGTAAAGGACACAGACTTTGAAGCAATAAAGAGACAGCCTGTGTCCTGCCCTGGCCTAGGCCTGGATCACGAGAATATGACCAAAAGTTATAAAAATGAGAGTGAATGGAGTAATTTATGAAACATAATCATCAATGAAAAAACAGGTGGGAACAACTGTATCAAAAATAATTTAGCCTGGACTCCTCTAGTTTCACTAGATGGTGATCCTTACTTTATTAAAAAAGTAAATAAAATCAGTTCTGTTTAAAGATGGGCCTGAGTACCCCCAAATATTAGGAAAGTCTGAAAACTTTACAATTTGGTCTGCCTTTGAGTTCCTCACTGAGACATATTCTCTTTGTGTTCTCCAAGGAACTTCTTAAGAGAAAAGTGATAAGGATTCAAAACCTGCACTTTTTATCTCTAGGAATGTTATTAAAACACAAAGTATCAATTACTTGCAACTGTGTTCGCTTCTTGATGAAGCACCACGAAGTATTGTAGTTTAGGTATTGATCTGGATTTCAAAATACTTGAATTCAATTTTCAAACAATCTGTTTATTTCTGCTTTTTTCTGCACACATCCATAAAAGACAGACAACAGAATTTCCATGCCTCAGAAAGCTATTATGCCCTACTGCTCTTAAGGTGTTACCTAGACATCCTCAGTAAAGTCAAAAGAAAGATCTGCATAGAGTTCAGTGACATCAGAATCAACCATATGTATCTGTAAGTTTAACAGATACTATGTCTCCAGCAGAATATATGTGTGTGTGTATATATATATATAAAATATGGTAATTGCTATTCATTTTATCTTAAATATAAACATAATGTCGATGAGATGTGAAGAGTTTTCCAAACTGGTAAAGCTATACAGTGAAAGCAACTTATAATAAGATACAGGCTCTACCATGTCAACTCAAGCTGTTTAATAGCACAACAGAATCACACGATAGTTTATGGACATTTTCCTTCAGTGAAGTCTTTGAGAACTTTCCATTAACTTCAGTAGATGCCAGAACAGGCAGGAGAGCAGGAAATGAAGAAATATACCGTACCCAAATGAAATTGCAGTGGGAATTTAGGTGGGCAGAATGTAATTATTCACACCTGAATCTGCATTGAGCACTAGGTTTATATTCCCATTCGGGCAAACATATAATAAGATACATAATAACCAACAGGCGCAGGGCTACTGGCTCTCCTCTTCATCAAAAAGATAAGACTTAAAGAATGATCGGCTTGCTTGATATTGAGTAAAAAGGAATAGCACTTACCGCATCACCTGCAAGTCTTGCCAAGGAACAAAGTGCATTAAGTAAATAATCACATTTTTAGGACCTTCACCTAGAATTTAGACATCGCTTGTAAAATAAGGTTTTGAAAAATTAGAAACTTGGTTCTTTGCTGGTGTACGCACTTAAACACATATGCAAATGGAAATGTATGGTTTTCCTTCTTTTGTGGACAGTCATATGGGACAATCTCTGGAAATCAGTGCCTTTGCAAAATACTACTACTTACAATTTTTATATTCATTGATGCAGAGGAGGGCACCAAGAAGCACTGAAAAAATAATAGATTCTCTTATTTAAAAAAAAAAATTTTAAAAAAAACCCCATATTTTTAAAAATAATGGATTCTCTTATTTTAAAATAATAAATAAAATTCCAAACCTTGTCATAGAACTGCATTACATTCTAGCAAAGGGATCCATTTCTGAGGTGGAACATGACAGCTTTTTAACTTTCTACAACAAAATGTGACAGAAGAATACTATATTCAGTTGATACCATAGGGCAATTTATGGAGGCAGAATGTAATAATATAAATTGAGTTTCGGAAAAGACACTGTGACTAATCTTACAAAAAATGCTACGGGATCTTCAATAATGCTGGTAGGTCAGAACTTGTTCTTAAAAAAATTCTCTTAAGACTGATTGTTATTAAAGTATGTACTGCATTTGGTTCATTTTTCATTTAACTATGGAGTCTAAAACTGCTGTCAAGTGCAAATATTTGAGTTGTAATTGGATACTCATACAAATGGAATAGATCTACTGACATTCAACCAAATTAGAATCAGAAAATTTAAGGTAGTAAATGCCCTTTGAAGAGCCATGAGACAAGTGTCCATCCACATCTCTGAGCTATCCCTAGCAGTTCTCATTGGTGTTCATTGTTCCACTAATCAAAAATAAAGCAGCTGGAATAAGGCAGCACACTAGAACTCCTTCCTTGTGTTTGTTCTGCAATCCTCCTCCTTCAGCATTTAAGGCTATAGTGCTTATTCATTAAGTTATAAGTAGTAATTTGGGGGAAATTGAAGCAAGCAGAGTGGAGGGCAGAGCATAATGTGTCTAGTTAAGGGGCTCGGCTTAGCAGAAGTCTATTTTACTTACGTTGCCTCTGTATTAGCCCTAGTGGACAACCAGAGAGGTTTTCAAAGCGCTTCTCTCACGTCTGCAGGAAGGCAGCGACTGTACACGTTTGAAGTCCTGTTTTGAGCCAACGCAGTTTTGCAAGACGAGAGAGAAACAGACACGGTTCTGTGGGTCTGACGTCTCCTGTACAACAGCACACAGCCCTCCTGCTTCATTGCTTAACACCAAGGCCCTGTGCAGGCCGAGGCCTCCATGGGCCGGGGAGCATGGAGGCACGTGGCATGGCAGGGCAGGGCCTGTCCCACTCTCAGCCAGGAGACGGGAGGTCGGGGCCACAGTTTTTGGCATCACCGGGCATCTCTCTGGGGACAGGGGTGGGCCAAGGCCAGGCGGGGACGTGGGCGCGGGGAGGGCAGGGCTGTGGGAGCTGCATAGGCGCCCTGCCCGGTGCTGCTGGGGCAGGGCTCGTGGCCCGAGGGCTGAAGCAGGG
>NW_009695130.1:496-888 GCF_000703405.1 Apaloderma vittatum | reverse complement strand
AAAGTAAACCACTATATAGTTTAATTAACAGGAATTAACTTGGAATGTCAGGGGTTGGAGGGGACCTCGAAAGATCATCCAGTCCAACCTCCCTGCCAGAGCAGGGTCACCCAGAATAAGTCACACAGGAACACATCCAAGTGGGGTTTGAATGTTTCCAGAGAAGGAGACTCCACAGCCTCCCTGGGCAACCTGTGCCAGGGCTCTGTCACCCTGACAGGGAAGAAGTTTTTTATAATGGTTTTGAGGAACCTCCTATGTTCCAGTTTCTATCCATTGCCCCTTGTCCTGTCATTGGACAACCCTGGGAAGAGCTGGATCTGTCCTCCTGACACTCATCCTTTACATATTTATAAACATTTATGAGGTCATCCCTCAGCCTCCTCTTCTCC
>NW_009695130.1:0-407 GCF_000703405.1 Apaloderma vittatum | reverse complement strand
TCTCTTGAGCGGAGGGGCCCAGAACCGGACACAAGATTCCAGATGTGGCCTCACCGGGGCAGAGTAGAAGCGGAGGACAACCTCTCTCAACTTACTAGCTACTCCCCTTTTAATACACCCCAGGATGCCATTGACCTTCTTGGCCACGAGGGCACACTGCTGGCTCATGACCATCCTGCTGCCCACCAGCACCCCCAGGTTCCTTTCTCCTACTCTGCTCTCCAACAGCTCTGGGGGTGTCGAGGCTGGGGAGTGGCTCGGACAAGTGCTAGCAAAGACTGGGGTGTCGGTGCCTGACAAGAACAGGGAAATAAATTCCCATTTCTCACTCCCCATTCAGCCAGTCAAGAGTGAAAAACTGAAAGCACAAATTCCCTTCTTTTTGTATAAATGCTGCTTTGATGTCC
>NW_009695129.1:0-478 GCF_000703405.1 Apaloderma vittatum | reverse complement strand
GTAAGAGTCAGGGGTGAGCAAGGAGAGTTGAAGTTCCTGAGAGAAAGGAACAAGGTCCAGTGCAGGTCTTCAGGAGAGCAGCCTTTGGCCTGGTGATTGACCTGCCTGGTAAATCCTGTAGGATATGACACTGCAGAGAATCACAGAATCACACATTTCCCCAGGTTGGAAAAGACTTACAAGATCATTGAGTCCAACCATTAACCTAACACTGACAAGTCCTCGACTAAATCATATCCCTAAGCACTATGTCTACGCCTCTGGAATATCTCTAGGGGTAGAGACTCCACCCCTGCCCCGAGCAACCCATTCTGATGGCCAATAACCCTTTCAGTAAAGAAATTCTTCCTCAAATCCAACCCAAACTTCCCTTGGCACAACTGGAGGCAATTTTCTCTTATCCTATTACTTGTTACTTGCTCCAACAGAACAGTTCCCACCTTGCTACAGCCTCCTTTCAGGTAGCTGTAGAGGGTGA
>NW_009695128.1:41793-43685 GCF_000703405.1 Apaloderma vittatum | reverse complement strand
GGGCTCGAAAAAGAGTGGAAATACTTCTGGGAGCGAGAGGCAAAGTCGCGGTGCTGGGATTACTTTTCATTTCCCAAGAAAATGCGCGAGCAGAAAAACTCCACTCAGTCCTGTTTTGAGAGTCATCTGGCTTACACACCAAGGAAATAAGCCCACCTCAAAAGCGTTCTTACAGCTAAGTGCATAAAGATCGATTTTATTTACATGCCGCACCACAAGACAGCAAAGCCACGGGTATTTTCCCTATAATTGTAACCCTCTCTCATGTATGTTTGTAATAACACACGTGCAGCATATCAACACGAGCCGTAACAATAGAATCATAGAATGTTAGGGGTTGGAAGGGACTCTAGAGATCATCTTGTCCAACCTCCCTGCCAAAGCGGGATCACCTAGGGCAGACCACACAGGTTCACACCCAGGCAAGTTTTGAAAGTGTCTAGAGAAGGAGACTCCATGACTTCTCTGAGCAGCCTGTTCCGGTGCTCTGTCACCCTCACAGTGAAAAAGTTTCTCCTCATGTTGAGGTGGAACTTCGTATGTTCTAGCTTATACCCATTATTCCTTGTCCTATTACTAGGCACCCCTGAAAAGAGACTGGCGCCTTCCTCTTGACACCCACCCCTCAGATATTTGCACACGCTAATAACGTGTCCCCTTGTGCCTCAGCACAAAGCCACAAAATAGGCTGTTTCCTTAGCCAGTGAACACTTGAAAAGTGACAGTCTGGTTGAGATGATACTCTTAGCTTTGATGTGAATGTGGTTGTGGTTCTTGCTGAACATGTAATGGTGGAAAAATATTTAGAGTTCTGTGAACACAACTACTGAAGTACATTAAGTCTCAGTATATGTTGGAAGGATGACATGGCGTCTACACGTAGAAATTAGCTCCATAGTGGCAGGCCATTATGAGAGACATTAGCAAATTGAGAGTGACTGGCTGCATGCTACGCACTATTTTGAATTGTTCTAAAGGTAGTGCAAGATTCACAGATTTTAGGTGCAAAAATTAATCTAACATCTTCAACATCAAGGACTCACTTAGTCAATGTCTACTGATCAAAATCACAGACACACTTTTCTGTCAGTGCCACCTTTCCTTGTACCAGAAACAACAGATTTTGGATGCTACACTGCAGTATTCACTCAGCAAATCCCTGAGCCTTGTAGAGAAGTGTCTGTGAGACTAAAGCAACAGTTAAACTGTGGTTCGTAGATATCATGTCTGGTCAGCCCTCTGGGATTTTTAAAATACATCTGACAAAAAGGGTTTTCTGGGTCTCTGTGAATGTACTGTGTAGAGCATGGATTTTGTCCAATGGCCATGAGACCCTTCATAGCGCTCTGTGATGTTCTGCTATCCACAAAAAAAATCCAGAAACCCATGAATTAGCAATGCTTATAGAAAATAAGGGCATATATGTGCCAGATACAACCCCTTCACAGCTGTAACAGATCTGGCAGTTTAAACATGTGCAAGGTGGGAGAAAGGAAGTTTTGCAGCCAGCCTCTTATAACATGCAAACTGCCCATTCCCTGAGGCAGTTTGAAAGAGTGGCACAGCCTGGGGTAGCACATTGCCCACAGAGGCACTGCCATGCAGACACACTTGAATCAGGATCAGCAGCTTTATCAGCCTGACACACACACACACATGGGCTTTTCCTCTTGGCCGGGAGTATTTGCTTGGGCTCAGCACTCTGTCAGCACAGGCACAGTCTCAGACAAGCAAGTTCAGAGCCAAGAGGATGTCTTTTCACTGAACTCCCTTACAATACAGCCATGATTTCTCTCACTCTATCTGAGGCTCAGCCAAGCATGCAGTGTATAAGACCCTCTACTGTCTCTCTCCCTTCTTGCTTTCTGGGTTTTTTTTGAGGTATCGTTTGA
>NW_009695128.1:24034-41762 GCF_000703405.1 Apaloderma vittatum | reverse complement strand
GACACTTTATTTGCTCCTATCATTTATCAACAATCCTAACTTTAGATTTCTCTGCAATAGTCCTCCATGAAAAACCAGTACCAGACACATGCTGTCTTCATTACTGCAATTAGTTTTTCGGACTTGTGGCTATCACCAAGCATTTGAGTACAATTCATGGTATTCCCACAGGGCAGTAGAAAGCTCAGCAGCAAGGGATGCAGTGTGTGCTTGGAAAGCCCAAGCAGGCCTTTGCTCAAAAAGGAAGCAAGTTTGCAGTAACCCAATCCCTTAAGCAGCTTATCTCCTCCTCTCTGCTGCAGCACAGGGCGGTATGGCACAGTCAAAACTCCAGTTCCTGCCTGCTGATGCAGGGCCACCTCAGGCTATTCCAATGTTAAAGCATTCAGCAGAAATGTAAGAAACTGGAGAGGCAGATCTCCACTTTGCATTATTGGAAAGGACAACTAAACACATATATCCTACAGGCAAAGGAGAAGATACACAAACCTGGAGGTCAGCATCTCTGTTCTGGTGACTAGCTCGTTAGTGAGTCTCTAGCAAACCAGCATAGATCCTACACAGCCTGGTGAGCAGGGCACCCAGTTACACTTTGAACCTTCTAACTGGGACTGAACATCCTCTATATTACAGCCTGATGAATGAAAAATCCTTAAGTGATTCAAGCCAATCTATTTCTACTTAGATAAATCACTATAAATTAAACCATCATAAATACAAAAAGTAAAGTGATGGAACAGACTGGTGCTAATTGTAGCCTACAGTATGGGTACTGTATACAAAGTAAAACTCAGCATTAAATTAGGATGGGCTAAAGCCCACAGTTAGTCATCACTTAGTAAATGTATTTCTGGTTTGAAGAATACTTATGTAAGTAAGTCCTGAGTACAGATCCTGCAGTGAATTCCAGAAGAGGCCTTTCCTCACAAGGGTGGATGGGCAGTTGTGATATGTAAAGCTCACTGGAAGGAAAATATTGAGACCAAGAAGGTGTGAGGGCCTTCATAGAAAATTGGTCCCCTCCTAGACCAAACCATTAGCCAAGAAACTAGCCAACTGGCACAAAGTGAATAATCATAGAAAAGCATTTTCAAAGCAATCATGAAAGAAGATGAATCCTTTTAAGATCAATGTCCAGTAAAGAAAGAGGAATATTGTTCAAGAAAATAAGACAGAAATTGACTACGTGAAAGAGAGGAAATGCTATTTCAGGTAGAGCCGCATGAAATGAATATGAAAAAAAAGGACTAGATCAAATTACCATGCTTAGATCTTATGGAGAAGTATTTGCTACACTAATTGAGATGACGGTGTGTGCTGCCCACTTGCCTCATTCCCACATGCATGGTTGCATAGCAGCAGCATGGAATCAGGCACAGGTGGGAATACCAGTGCCAGATCCACTCCACATCTGTCCATGCATGTAGTCTGTCAGGCCTCGAGAGCATCCATGTGGAGACCTTCAACAAGCAGTGTGGACCTGATCTTGTGTTCATCCCAACACCTTCAATAGCTTCCCTCCACACAATGACCATTGCAAGGCCATGGCCTGAAACAAAAACACAGCGTCTCCTCCACAGTAACTCTGTACCATGGGACACTATGTGAACACACTAGTGAAGAAAAGAGCAATCTTGTCTTTGATTTTAAGTAGCCACAAGAATATAGATCACAAAATCACCAGCCAATTAAGTTTGTCTCAGTCAAAAAGAAGCTGTCTTTTCCCATGTAGAAATGTCAACATTTCTTTTTTCTTTCAACTCTTAAATTAATCAATCATTTCAGACTGGGACATTTAGACTCTAAATAACTAATTCTGGCAGAGAGAAGCAGAGAGAGAGAGATTTACTCTTTCTCTTTGCTAAGGTAAGTGCTACAAAGTTGTGCCTTTTATTGTAGGCCCCCAATTTAACAAATTATGTCCTTACCCTTTGATGCTGGAAGCTGAAGCTTAGACTTTTTCTTTTTCCCCCCATAATTCTTCAATGCCAGATTAGAAAATCTTATTTATCCAAGCAAGGTTTCTCTGGCACTGAAATTCACCTGCGGTAATATCTGTTCAATAGTGATCCATCCCTATGGGACAAAAAAATCCCAACTTTAACTCTTACAAAAGGTTGCTTTCAGTAGCAGTGAAGGAGAAGCAGCAGCCCATATTCTGGGGAAGAGCAAACCATTCAAGAAAGAAGTCGGAAATAACTGTTAGGCTTAGATATGATGGATATAGCACAATGTTTAGAATTGTAGAGTCGTTTAGGTTGGAAAAGACCTTTAAGATCTAGTCCAAATGTAAAAGGAGAAAGGCAGGTATTGAATGACAAATAGCTTTAGAACACAGGCCTTCTGCCTGAATATAACACTCCATTTGAATCAACATGTATTTCATTTTATTGTCCCCAATTTTATCCTGGTTTGTACTCAAGCACTCATTATGTGTTACTCAGACAGAACCAAAACACATAAGAATGTAACACATCATTAAGGAGTGCAAACCCAGTTATAATGCGCAAAGTCCCAAGCATCCTAAAGCTTCATTGAGGATGCTGAAAGAAATGATCAGTGTGCTGAAAACTGATTTTAAAATTTTCATGATCTGTGTTCAGCACTGTTCCCAAGTTTTTTTAAATTTTTCCTTGCCAGAAATGCAGTCTCCTTTTCCATATATTTTTAAGTTTTTCGTATCTTTTTTACTAAAGACCATTAGGGAACTTGGGATTCAAAAATACGTGACAAATAAAGGTGCTGTCCATCTCCTCTGAGAAGAAATTGTGTCTTCACTCTGATGGCCCCACCCTAGTGTGTCTTTACCACATGAAATCTGCTCTTTTTTGGAGTTTCTCTTGGCTTACATCAGCCTCTAAGGTGAGCCTGACTTGTCGTCTTTCGTAGAGCCAGCTATTTCCTGTGTGAGATCATTCTAAGTAATTTATTTCTGAAAGGCCCATCCCCGTATTTAGACTGTAAATACACACACAGTCTCAGAAATCACCTTTCAGTACATTTTGCTAAGCTTAAACAAAACTCTTGATTTTGGAAACACTAGACAGGACATCGTAAATCACCACCTTTGAAGGCATAAAGGCAATGCCTTCCTTTTGCTAAGTACACTTGTAAAGCTGCACGCAGACATTTTCCAGAACTTTGAACAATTCAGCCTCCTGGTAAGGGAAAAAAATGATTTGCTTAAACACCTGTATGGAAAGCGATATCTAATCTTTTATGTTCACTATTGGAGAGTGCTCAGGTCAATCAACAGTCAATAGAAGGTAGCGGTAACTCTTAGTTTCTATTTTATTTTACAGTCAATGTTGAGTATTTGTTTTTTGAAAGATTGGAGGACTTGGTTGGCAGTGCCAGGGAACTGGGCTCTTTTTATCTGTGTGCTTGTTATGAGGAGGAGGCAGGTGCAAAGCCAGTGTTCTAACACTATAGGCAGCAATAATCCCCACCTGAGCATTGACTGGCCACCTGCTCGTCAGATACAGAGATAATTCAGGCTCTAAGCTAGCATAGTTCTAAGTCTCCACTAAGTAAAGACTCATAAATGACTCAAATTACAGCAACATCAGTGGATATGTCAGTATATCAATATTTGACCACTGACAGTGATTCCTTCTGGATTCATCCCAAGGCATGCAAGTCCAACCTGAAATGGTCTAACCAGATTTAGTGCACCTGCTGTTTATGGAGGACCTACTCTAAGTGCTGCTGAAGACAGTATGTAACTTTCCAATAACCTTCATGCCACCAGCCACCTAGCTTGTTGTCAGAGGCCAGGCAACCTGAAAGCTGTTGAAGGTTGTGCTTATATTTCAGTCAGTAGTCAAAATCCAGAAGCTTTTCATGCAGAGCTTGGGCCTCAATTTACAGTGGGGTTTGTCATTTTAATGGGAGATTACATTCCACTGCTTAACTACACACCCATCCTAAAACACACAATCTGAAATGACTGCCGAGAGGCACAACAGACAGAAAAATACAAAGATGTGTGGAAATAGGTTTGTTAGGAAACAGTGCAGCTACTTTTATGCAGGGAAAAAAAAAGGGGAAAAAAAAGGGAAGAAAAAAAGAGAAAAACAAAGCCGGCCCTCATTCTTCTGTTATCTAAATTGATTCATTTATTCCCTGTAAATTACAACTGCCTACATGGCAAACATTCCCATAAACCAAGACCACAACATTCCTTGCTCCCTAACCCTGACACACCGTCCTCTCCACTGACTGAAACACCAGGCTTTACTCTCCCGAGATACTTTAAAACAGTACATTACAGAAGTGCCACAAAATGTACCAAGAAAACTGTGGCAAGAAAGCTATACAGAAACAGATCTCTAAGCTTAACCCACTGGTTTGTTATCTCTCAGAGTAATATATTACACATCATTGAAAGACCTGTCAGCTAAACCCCTGCTTACATCCCTCTCACTTACCTGCAGGGCAGCCATCCCCAGGTGAAAGGCAGGTGGGAAAGGGTGAACAGTGCTGGGACCTGAGCTCAGCGAAGAGAATTGGACATGTGAAGGAAAACACTCTCACTAAACACCTTATTAGCACATAATTAAGAAGGAAGGAAAGTTATTTGAGGCTAATTTTGCAACTACACCAGGTAAAAATAATATAAAGGCATTAGCTCCCGTAAGTTTGCAAGGAGCGAATTTGTCCATCATGAGACAGATGTGCTAAAAATAAATAAAATAAAAAAAAGAGAGAGAGAGTGTGATCAAACGGGCAATTGCTGTCTAACTCTGTTAAAATCTCAGTCTAAACCGTTAGTACCACCTTTCATCACTGTTGTTGGTTTTTCCTTTGATGCACATAGATCTTGATATGATTTGGGATAGGGAATGGAGGGGTTAGATGAAATGGGGAACAAAAGGGAGGGGAGAAAATGAAGATATCTTGTGGAAATTAATGAGAGGAATGTACTGCTGATGAAAGATGAACTTGAGTGAAATTGTGAAGTTTTTTCATATTACTTCACTCCAGGTTATACAAAAATATTCCTATCTTTTAAGTTTATTTTTGATTTCTAAAAAATCGTCATAGCATTGTGTTTTTTCCACACCCTCCTTTGAAGCAAGAGGGAAAAGATGAAAAAAAAGAGAGTGACTATTCTGGTGACAGGGCTATAAGACCTTTTGATGCTATTATCCTCGTTACCTCTAACCCCTCCAAATCTCACAAAAATATTAAAAATACCATTAAAGTCCATCTGAAATGCTCCATTAAGAAAATGAAGCCAGAGTCTCACATTTTCTAGAAGCTCTAGAAACTAGTGTTTGTAAAGCCTGTAAATGTTGTTGGTCAGCACATCACATGTTTCCATTTACCTCTCAACGTTATTGACGTTGTGTGTTCTTTTCACCAGGGCTTGTCTTTCACTATGTACTTTCATGATACCTCTTTTAAACAAGAGTTGCTGATGGATGATTGAGGATATACAGGTGATAAAAAGTACAGGAAATGTCAGCCATGTTATAACTTACATCATTCCCTAATCAGGAGTGAGGCCAAGAATATTTTAGCATATTCAGGAAGAGGAAGAAAGAAGGAAAACAGCATGCAGAGAACAACTCTACACTCTGAATGAAACAGGTACAGCTACAACTACTTCATGCTGGATTTATTTCAGTGCAACATAACAGCTTTCCACAAAGTGGTTTAGATGGAATTCCCAGGTGACTTGTTGTATTTAAATACTGCCTGCCTAGGATTTAAATAAACAGCTTTTATATTAATTAGAAACAAATCCTCTCAATTGGAAGGTATTAACTGTTTCTAAATTGCACACATAGCAGTTACTCAGACCTTGATTCAGTTACATGCTTTTAAACTTCTCAGCCATGCGTAGTCTAATATAATACAACATAACTACAGTTTACAACAGTGCACTAAAATATTGATTAAACTGTTTTGATCTTTCATTGATTGGCATAACATGTAATTAAGTCAGTGTACATTTTTCTTTGGAGCAAGCAAGTCTAGCACTGCTAGGGCACCAGCCTAAGTACATATTTATAGCCTAGGCCTAGGAGAATTATTTTACATGCGTTTTGCAGTTATACCTACGCCAATTGCCTCTTTTCTGGTTCCTGACTACAGTTTAATCAAAGATGCTCAATACTATGCAAGTAGGCCTTGAGTATAGATTGCCAGTCTCTTCACTCGCCGAGCACATTGATTTCACCAGCTGAGAAGCCGACCCGGATGCTTCATATTACACAGAGGGCAAATTCTTGTAAAACGAGCTGTGGCTGCCAGAAGGTGCAGGAGGTGTTGTTAGAGGCCCCTAATACTGACAGTGCAAGACTCCTACTGAAGGCAGAGCAAAGCTTTCCCCTTAAATCCACAGGGATATTTAGTAGCTCTGAAACTGTTAAAGCCCCAGTATCAGCCTTCTCCATAAGATAACAGACTTGTTTAGCTCCTGGGAACAATGCTCTGCTTTTCTTAGCTTTGACCCCATTAGGTGAATCCACATTTCTTTTGTGGCTGACTGAAAACAAGATGTTGTTTCTCTCCCTTTACTTCGCACCATTCGAAAAAGCTAAACAGATTCTCAAAATGTTTGTGATCAGATTGAATAGGCCAAATTAATCCTTTGTGCTTTCAGCCTGTTTTTCATTAATTAGTGGAAACTCAACCTGACAATACTCAATATCACACTCCCCAGATAAGAGTGCATTGCTGAGATAAATGGAGAAGAAGCAAGATGTCAGTTCCTGGCATTATCATCCTCCTGTACAATAGCTGTTTGTTTGTTTGAATATATATGATAGTGGCAGACATTTTTTTTTATTTTTCGGAGGCTAGGATATTTTCATGAAGTCATATAAATAAAATATACAGACCAAGAACAATTGCGGTGTCCAGCTCTTATGTATATCTCCATAGTCTTGTACAAAACTCCTCTTTTGGGGTTTTTTTTTGGTGCCTTCATGGACATGTTTAATTCCTGGGTGTATTTTCAGAAGTATGAGTGCTCAGTACACCTATTCTAGGGGCATCCTTTCTCTCTCAAAATACACATTCACACAGAGTCAATGTTATCCCTCTCTTGCATGAGCTCCTACAGCCACCACAATGAGAGGTGTCAATCAACTTTGGTTCCTCACAACCTCTGTGTTGCTACCACAGCAGGCTCTAGCAGGGAAACATCACCCCAGAAGACCTTAAGAGGTTCTATTTTTCACCCCTACTTGCACAAGGTTAGCTTGTCACATTATCCTAAAATCCTCTAGTGGGTTGACAGTGGATTCGAAGGACAGGGGACAGGTAGGTTAGGAAGTTTGGGATATCCAGGTGCCAGATATGTCATAGCGCCCTTCTCAAGGCTCCCTCATGTCCTTCACAGAATCACAGAATTACAGAATGTCAGGGGTTGGAAGGGACCTCAAAAGATCATCTAGTCCAGCTCCCGTGTCAGAGACAACTGTGCAGCTGGCCACTTTCCTCAGAGAATTTGTAAATCATAGAATCACAGAATCATAGAATCATAGGACATTAGGGCTTGGAAGGGATCATCTAGTCCAACACATCTGCCAAAGCAGGATCACCTACAGTAGATTGCACAGGAATGCGTCTAGGCGGGTTTTGAATGTCTCCAGAGAAGGAGACTCCACAACCTCCCTGGGCAGCCTGTGCCAGTGCTCTGGCACCCTCACAGTGAAAAAATTTTTCCTAATGTTTTTGTGAAAGCTTCTATGGTCCAGCTTGTATCCATTGCCCCTTGTCCTGTCATTGGACGTCGCTGAAAAGAGCCTGGCTCCGTCCTCCTGCCACTTCCCCTTGATGTATTTATAAACATTTATGAGGTCATCCCTCAGCCTCCTCTTCTCCAAGCTGAAGAGACCCAGCTCCTTCAGCCTTTCCTCATAAGGGAGATGTTCCATTCCCGTCATCATCTTCGTGGCTCTGTGCTGGACTCTCTCAAGCAGTTCCCTGTCTCTCTTGAGCTGAGGGGCCCAGAACTGGACACCATATTCCAGATGTGGCCTCACCAGGGCAGAGCAGAGGGGCAGGAGGACCTCTCTTGACCTCACTTCTCCCTCTTGCATTCAGCTCCTCTTAAAATTGTTGCAGTGCTCTGTGAATGGAAGTTGATGTTGCACAGAAATGATTGCTGGAAAATAAGGAGGTTATTATTCTTAGTTAGCACCTTCTGCTCAGCTTTGGCTGTTTCCAAACTTGTGATTTCCATTACTCACATCAGTTGTTTGTGAGGCTGTCTTGGTGCAAGTCACAGCTCACAGGGGAGGAAGATAGCATTTTTTCATACTCTGCAACAGTCTTAGTATCAAATTGTGCAGAACGTAAAAAGAAATTACAGGAAGGTGCTTCTGCGGACTGTTGATAAGAAAGAAAGGAGTGATATTTCCAATCCCTAACATTCTATGAGTCTGTATTTCTATGGTTCTATGACATGAGAAGGAACCATGGGCTGTCCTTGCATTTACTGGAGAGAAAGGATACAGGGCAGATGGCTACAATGTTTACAGAAAGATTTTGACCTCCAGTTCCGTAGCAGCTCATTTGAGAGAATGACAAGGGCGCAATAGCAAGATATTAGGAAGGATAAACAAGCCTTTCATCTACAAACCACACTCCATCTGGAAAGACGTGGAAGGTTCCCCATCCTCCTGTCTCTATGTGACACACAAACTCCTACATCTGTTCTTGTCTCTAGCATGCGGCTCAGTAAAATGGAACAGCTTATTACAGAATCATGTACTTTGACTAGCTAAAAGCCCCCTATATAGAGTTCACTTTTCTTTTGCCCAACATGCAGAGAGACCTTTAAAGATACCTGCTGAGTATTTGAGGAATGGTAGCCTGAAGGCAGTAGAAGAAGGTAGTTAAGGAGAAAGGTCTTTTTTTCCCCATGTACTTCCACAGTTGGAGCTGGTTTGGGAATATCTTTTCTGTACTGAAGCATGCAGATCTATGCTTAGGAAACACTGGAAATTGCGACAGTAAGCTACAAGCAGAGGGTTAAATAATGGCTAAGGTGCCAGAGTTTCAAAGTAAATTCAGTCCAGTGACTGAATCCCCACTTGCAAATGTGCAGGGTGTGTGTGTGTGTATTGTATGAGTCTCTAACTTTGCAAATGAAAAAACATTTGTTTAAGCAAATCACTTGCACTGTACCCCAGTTACCTAATTTATGAGCACAGATTTCTGGCTGATAGTTGTAGAGGACATCACCTATGAACTTGAGGCCCAGTGGTTGCCTTCATGCTCTTCTGATCCTGTGCTCAGCCTGGAAACAAGCTAAGGAACATGCTGACAACTGCTTGTACACACTTTTTACCATCACCTTCAGAACAGAAAAAACCCACCCTGCATCAAACTTCTTTACTCCCTGCCTGTCCTTGCTGCCAAGATGACTGACCCATACAAAACCAAAGAAAGAAGCAGAGCTCGCTTTGAGTTATGGCTAAGCAAAGGGAGCTAATGCGCAGGTACACGCTGTGACATTCCTCTCTGCTTCCATACCAGCTCCAGCCTTGTGTGCCAGCAGGGGACTGAAACCAATGAGACCATTAAGCGCAAAAAGAATATGGGATCTCATAGCTAAGTAGGGACAAGCAGACAATACTTGAGCTGACCTCTCCCCCGTGCAGCGCTCAGTCTCTCCAAATTAAGGCTGAGGGTCACTGATGAGGCTAGTGGAGGAAGCTAACATTGTAGGTGCAGTGAATCTTTGGGATGGATAGAAGAAAAAGAATAAAAAAAGAGTGAAAACTGCATTTCACTTGTAATTTCTGACGTATTGTCTCTCCTGCTGCAAATTTTTAAGAATATGTAAACAAGGTGGTGGTGAGTAAGTGTAAGAAAAGAGGTAGTCTGGATTGCTTTTGTCTATATCAGAAAACATTTTCTGGAAAGCGAATATAACCTGCAGTAAGAGTATGAATATCTTATCAGATCAGGGACTGATGCTGAATGACTAGAGCGCATCCCTCAACACCCCATCACCTTTTGATTTACACCTTTGGAGCCTGGCATGGGGGAATACAGTGTTTCAGATTACTTTAAGACAAGGACTGCCCCACTGAGCTACTATGGTAACCCCATAGACTCCTAGTCTCCTTTAGGCTGCTGCTTTCAGGGCCTTCAGCCACCCCACTGCCCTTTCATTTCTCCCTTTATAGTGCAGAAAAACAAATTCATTATGACATTATTATTATTTTCAAGGGGCTGTCTATCAATTCCTAACTCCAGGCCATGACACTCATGGTCAGTTAAAACTGTCAAACACCCTGTGGCACTGCCTGGCACAGCTCTCGGGACAGCCAGGCACACACATTGCCGGTGTAATCAGCACCAAGAATTACAGTCCCATATACAGACAACAGCCAAATTGCTAGTGCTTTGGGCCTGTGGTCCAACAGCATCAGAGATGATCATGTGCAGATGAGATAAGCTCTCATCTGGGTCAGTCACCTAAGGCTTAGTAGAGACTTCAGCTCTAGCCAGCTGTGAGAAGAAGACCATGATGACATTATTGGGGTTTTTTTTTCTAGATTTTATCCCTTCAGAAATAAGTATACTGTCAAGAAAGCTTAGAATTCTTTCAAATGGCTCCAGAAAGAAAAATTTTCAAGTGAGGAATAGTTATTAAAAGAAGCCAGCACAAAAAAAAAATCAAAAAAGAACAAAACAAAGCTAAAACCAGCCTGTCTCCTTTGTAATCCTACTCCCTTGCTAGGAAAGAGTGAAAATTCTGCTTCCATCAGAGGCAAAAATCAAAGCCCTGCAGGCCTGAAGGGTATTTCCCACACAGGTGAAAAAAGAGCAGGCTGCGTTCCAAGTAGACCACAGAAGCAATAACCAGAGCCATCGGTCTGTTGGTGAGGTCAGCGAGGCTCCCGCTTGCGGCCGTGTGTCACAGCTGTGTGGGTCCCCGTCACCAGTGCATCATGTAATGACCCCTCCATTGCGCTTCCCAGCAGCTGGGACTCCTTACCTGTTGCATCACGCAAGCCAACTTGACAGACAACACTCTTCTTATTCTGTTAACATCCTTGCACCTCAAAACCAAACAACTGTTTCTCCTTTCCAAGAATCCGTTTCTCTATTTGCCATATTTTCCTGGGCTCTCACATTATTTCTGGACACAGTTCTGCTAACTAATATGACAAGTGCTGTGCTCTACACACCATAATTCCTCCTGTCGCATAGCACTTTTATAAAGTACAAGTTACTTAAAATTGTTACATGTGTAAGGGGCAGATCTCAGCTTGCTTGACCAAGTGATCTTTATTTATTTAAGAGAAATTCTTCACGCTCTAAATGAGTCATTGTAAGGTCAATGTGTCTGACCTTTTACAGACTGCCCAAGCAAATGATTGAGTCACCATCCCTGGAGGTATTTAGAAGATGTGTAGATGTGGTGCTCAGGGTCATGGTGTTTTCCAACTTAACTGTTTCCATGATTCTATGAACCTTAATTTCAAATTGTCTGACAGCTGTTTTCTTTTATTTTTGCTTTTGAAAAACATCTCTACAGGGTTTTAACTCTCCTAACTTTATTTGATCTATCCTATGGACATACGAATTCAAAATATAGGCAAGTTGTGTTTGCCAGACCCATTGCTGATGGAAAGATGCAGTCATCCATGGAGAACCACTGATTTGTGTCCCCTGGCAAACTGGCTTACACAAAGTGAGATAAAGTGGTGTTTTTTAAAGATATTGCAGAAAAGACTGGGAACGACTTTCTAAGGCTAACAACAAACTCCATTTTGCTGTCATCCTTCTCAGTAAAACATCCTCATAAGACATGATGCCCCACAAAAAGACAAAGGAAGGAGACACTGTCCCAGCAGGAGACCTGCATCTTCCTCACCTCCATGTAGATCCTATGTCATTAAAAATATGCTTGAGATCAGGTTTCAGGTTTTATTCCAGTAAGAGACATTCATCTGGCTTCTTCTCTTCCAGCCAAGCAGACAAATTAAAAAATTAGAGAGACCTGGAGCCAGCTTGCCCATACATTTCCTAGTTAGGTAATATAGACCCCATCAAACAAAACTGAGTTTACTGAATTTTTTACTAATAGTAAAAAAAAAATAAATAAAAGTTTGTTTTGGTAACACCAAAAGATTTTGATTCAGTAAAGTTGTTCCAATCCATAAAGAAGTGCCAGTTACTTATATGTATTCAAAGAAATAATAAAGCTACTCACAAGGAATGGATTTCTGATTTCTGAGTTTCTCTGAACCAAAACATGATGTCAGGTGTCTCCTCTGGGCTATGTTATGACACAGACAAAGTAAGATAACAGTGTTCAGTTACTGTCATCAAGTCAACACCACCACTTTAAAATTCAAATAGAAACAACATCTGATTCACTATAAAGTCTGCTGTGTGTTAGGGCTTTTTCCGGGACAGGAAAGCGCCAATCCTTCACAACCCTGGCTGAAGGACTTGGAGCATGTCAGTTGAAGGAGTAGGATCAAAATGACAATCAGGAGGGTTGATGGTTCTTGCTGGGGTGACAGGCAGGGCATGCATGTGGAGCGAGCACATACATGTGTACTCTGTTGCCCCTAAACTCCCTGCTGTCCCTTTTCTTGCAAGCCAGCAGGGCACTGAGCCCGCTGGGACGACTGACTTGTGCAATTTCAATGCCCTTTAGTGATGCACAAGAACAGAGCTGACATGAGAGCAGAGGGGATGGGGCATTGCAAGGCTGCTGTTTATTTGCATAGCTCACATTTGTGTGATTTGCCCACACCATATGATTCAGGCACCAGCAATTTCAGATTTTAGACTGAGAATTCTTTATAGCAAGCATTTTCAGAAGGTCTCTTTTCAGGGACTACCGTGCTGTAACTACAAATGAAAGCCATAGGCGCCTTCAAGGTCTTGCTTAGAATCATAGAAATACTGCTACAGGGCACTAGTCAGGGGAAACAACAATATGACATCCCAGACCTGTCCCGTCCCTCTCATTACTCACTCATATAGAGCTTCTGCAACTTCTCTCACCATTGTGGGGAGCAGGGGGTTAGGAATAAGTCTATAGTTACTGAAGGCTTCCCTCAAATATAGGGCAATGAATACAAAAAATACGCCCCCATTATCAGTTCAGTCAACAGATGGAAGTAACAAAGAAATCTATGAGACGAGCCACATTCCGCAGTGGCTCAGATCCCTGAAGTTCCACTTACTCCCACCACAAAATGATCCCAAAGCTACGTGCAAGAGGGAGTTTCCCATGAGGAAGACCCTGTTGCCCTCTTCTCTTCCTCCCCAAATTTTCCTACGTATTCTCAGCCGGATCTTTAACCATTAACAGCTCTGTGGTAATTTACAGTAAATATTGAACCATATCTCTTGATACATACAGCTTTGTGTTCAAAAGAGGTACCAACAACCTTCTCCTAGTTTAATTCTGCAAATAAACTGTGCAAAAGTACATAATTATTTTCTGAGATTAAGAGATTAGGAAATAGCCACATGGCTCTAATGTGCACAAATAAATCAGCATACAAAGATGAACTAAAAAGGCAACACTAAAGAAGAATAAAAAGGACCATGTGTTTATGTCGGCTGTTTTGCTTGTAAAGACATTTTTTACTTCATTTAGAAATGTGTCACACTCTCTTTCTGAATACACATGTGCAGGACATTTAAAGAGAAATCCTGGTTAGCAGGATCCAGTTTGCAAAAGGAGCTATTGGCAAGCAGATTTCAGAGACCATATTCTTCTTATAAGTCACTTTATCTGCTGCAAAATTATTCCAGTGAAAAGATTTTCTTTTTTGAGGTGAAGCACAATTAAGTTTGACCTCCTTTGCTTAAATTAAAACAGGAGTGAAATGAAGAATCTGACTCATTCCTCTAATTTTACAGGCTCAATAGTAATCTAGCCATGCTATTCATTTAGAGAAACCATTAATTTTGCTATGTGGCTGAAACTAGTAGGCCTCAGCTTTCTTTCTCTCACTTTTCCCCCCTCTTTTTGCTCTTTGTCTGTGCACCTGTTTGCACCACTTTACCATCCCATTTGAAAAACTTTGGGTAATCCTCTGGCACTAACCCTGGTGTGATAATACTTCTGTTATTCATCAGCATAATTACAAAGGACAACACAGATAAAACGTGTCTTTCACTTCTGCTTTGAATATGCCAGTTTTGCTGATATTCAAGGTGAGCGTTTTCTAAAACCTTCTGTATTTAATGTTAAATCCAAATTGTTCACACAATGAAGCTTCCAGCACCTTAGGGAAAAATGGTTACATTTGACACATCAAAGTGAATGCTAATGGTCAAAACTTTTACAGAAGCTCCCTTAGCACCTTCCTCAAAACACTTTATGAACCTTAACGAATTGACCTGCTCTGAGGCAGCTTAGTATTAGATCTTGTTTTCACAAGGGGAAGAAATGGCAGAGGGATCTTAAATGCCGGGGCCAGGTAGCAAGCCAGTGATGACAGAAACAAAATCTTTAACTGCTGCATCATAATCACTTGGGCCTGGATAATATCACTAGAATTTAAAAGTAGGGTGGTGTTTGCTTTCTTTCAATATTTTTTGGAGAACTCTAACTAATCTTCCATCTGCAGGGAATTTTGCTACCCACTAGTAAATATGTGGAAAGATCAACAAGACAACATTAAATGTGACTTAATTGCCTGATTAGGGAAAGGGAAAATCAGCATCTTCACACCTATTTTCCCCTCCCACACCTGTTTTCCCCTCCCCTCCCAAGCTTTGCTCCATTTCGTATTTCATAGCACTTTTGGATTCACTAGGGCTAGTGTCAAGGGGGAAGAATCCTGGTGGCTTGGGTCTCTCCTCACAAACTCCAGCCTGGTAGTGACTGTTGTTAAACCCACAGGAGCATTTGCCTGAACGTCTTATGTGGGTGCAATGGCTGATACACGACCCAGGAAGAAATCTCATTCAAACAGATAGGCCATGGGGAGCTCGTGGAGGGCTATAAAACAAGATGAATCACTCCATGCTCTCTTTTCAATAGCTTAAAAAAATCATGAAAGTTTAGAACCAGTTTTACTCCACCACATTCATATCACCACAGGATAAACAAATATCTTTCCCACGTGTTTCTCTGCTTGTTGTTTTAATTTTTTCAGATTGCTGAGCTACTTGGGACAGGACAGCTCTTCTAGACCTGTGTTTAGCTCTGGAATCAGGGCTAGATATGGCGATTATACAGTGATGACAACAGTAACAAATTTGACCTGCAAAAGAAATGGGGCCCATTTCTTGGGTGGAGAGTTTATCTTCGGCATTGCACTACCATCCTGCACCTGGCAGCAGCTCAGACCAAACCCCTACCTCATGACCTAAAACCTTCCACACTGATTCACAAATTAGCTCAAGCCCGAAATGAATCTTTAAAATATTTGTCAATTTTTCTTGCACCATATCCCAGTTGAAACAACAAAATATTTGCTTGCTTTTACTTCTACCCAAACATAGCCAAATGCTTGTCATCCATGCTTGGGCCTCTTTCAAACCTGGCAGTTGAACAAAAGTGCAGTTTCCAGCGCCACTGACTAGAGATAACAAAACGGAGACTGAGAACTGAGGATAACCGGCAGAGCTCCTTGATTCTCGATTCCAGCCCAGCCTCTTGTGATCTCTGAGGCAGAAGAATAAAGTCATCGGTCAGTGCCTAGAAGCATGTCAATTACGTCACGTGGTCCAAGTCAGCAAAAAGAGCCTCATGTACTCTCAGGATCACCAGGCATTATTCTGCTCCACAGAGAGACTGAATAAGGCCTAAAGAAAAGAAGTATATCATCAGTCGGTTCTTCACAAACTCCTCAACAAACTTTTCAGGTAAAATAGGAAAATTGTTATACAGAGATGATAATTAGGTACAATGTCAGCAAAAAGTGCAACAAAACAGAGGGAAAGATCAACCCTTCCAGCTATGGGTCTGTTTCTTCACAGCCTGTCCCAGCTCTGTAACATCATCTGGCCTAAATTGAACTATATGCAATGGAGAACAGATCTCCATATATTATTTAAATGCGTGCAGAAAGGCAGTGATCATTTCTGATTCCTGTCATTTTCTGCCTGAAGAAACATGGCATTTCCTCACAGTGACAGCCGTTCGGCACCTGCTGATTCAGTTTAACCAAGATGTCCAGTGTTCATAACAAATCTACAGTTTGTGAGTGGAAGGTATGGATAAAACCAAAATAAATTAATTTTGTTTTCCATGCAGTTACAATGAGATATTTAAAGCATGCTTACAAGCCTTTCAGACAATGCTGATGTAGCACTTCCACCTCTGGATGGTGATACCCTCTCCTTCGAAACAGAGTTACATGTCCTGTGTATGTAATATGAGCTGAGGGCTCAAATGGTAGAAGAGCAAAAACTCTGTGGAGATGGCAAGAAGCCTTCTCTGACTCATCACACCAGAAGGCAAAGAGGATGCTTGGGGCCCTCAGTGAAATTTAAATTAGATATTAAGAAGAAATTCTTTACTGTGAGGGTAGTGATATATGGAACAGGTGGTTGCCCAGGGAAGTTGTAGATGCCCCCTCCCTGGAAGTGTCCAAGGCCAGGCTGGATGGGGCTTTGAGCAACCTGGTCTAGTGGGAGGTGTCCCTGCCCATTTGCAGGGAGGCTGGAACTTTAAGGTCTCTTCCAACGCAAACCATTCTATGATTCTAAGATAATAGATAAAATATTCATTTGTCCCACTCTCACATTGACCATGGGATTGAAAATGAGTTTTAGTGTCTAAATCAAGACCGAAACTACATTAAGTTTGCAGCTTAGTGTCCATGAAATCTTGAAATTCAATGAAAAATTATCTCAAAGAGAATACAGATGTCCTGTGTTCATATCAGTTCAGTGAGGAGCCTTCCAAGGCCAAACAAGAATAACATATCCTGTGCAAACAGGCAAAAGAGAAATTTAATGAATTCTATGTACACAGGTTCCTCAGGTGAAGGATGATGGTTATTTTGTGGATGGGCATATTTTCAAAGTTTTCATTTAATCTGGATAATTTTCTAACAGTTTGGCTGCGCATCAGAATCTCGTCAGGATAGAAATTGGGCAAAAAATCCTTCTAGAACAGACCTTATTGTGAGAGATCTTTCATTCCGTGGTCTTAGCCAGCTGGAAACACTGTGAATAGCCTCTTCAATGATATTTCAGTCTCCTGCTTTTGGACCCAGCTGAAACCAGGAAGTGCAGCGAAACCATAAATACCATTAAAAGACAGAGAGGGAGAAAGATTAACCAGATTTTGGCAAACCTCCAAAACTTCACATTTCAGTTTGGGGCAAAGGTTCAGGCTGGTTTTCCCAGATCAGTTCATCCACCTTAGTTATTTCCCGCCCTTACGTGGTATAAAGTGCAACTGCTTATCTTTCACTCCCTTATACATCAAGCGCTGCTCATACTCCTTATACACCAGGCAATGTGTGTGCAAAAAGAGCAAGAGGACTGAAATCATGGCAAGACTCCACAGCTAATTTGGGATCAGAAATAGTGGGCGGGAGAAGCTGATTCCAGCTGCAAGGGGTTATATGGAAATATCCCTCTCCATTTTTCAAAGTCCTGTCCCATGTAACACTGTTGTTCATTAAGTAGAAATTATAATATGCATTATTGATCACAGATGAATGGAGAAATTCATTGCATAGGTTTGCTGAGGGGAAAAAAAAAAAGAAGAAAAAGACTCATAAAGCTGTTAGGTTTTTGTTCTGTCTGTTAAGGGGAGAGG
>NW_009695128.1:16283-24003 GCF_000703405.1 Apaloderma vittatum | reverse complement strand
TTCCTGCTTACCCTGTCCTGTGTCCCAAGAGTCAGATACATGGTAGGAGTCAGCAGGAGCAAAGAAGAAGGGCTGCTTGCCCCTTAACCTCCTGAGTTTTAAAATGGCTATTCAGACGTTTATTGAGGACAAATTTAAGTAGTGTCCTAAGAAGAGACTGGTGTCTGCTCCTAAGTTTAGAGACAAATTCTTTTCAGGTGCTGAGCAGCTCCTGTACAGACAGAGCGCATTCAGCACCCAGCGTCAAACTGTAGCGTGGGGCACTGCCGCAATAACTGAAATTGTCTTCTGAGATTGTCTGAACAGGATAAAGTACACTAGAGCCTAAATGTTTCCTGTTGCCACATGTCACATGCCAGTGCTGAAATAACATGGAGCGGATGGACATATTCAGAATGGATCGAGGCAACATCAACAAAAATAGCAGGTAGAAAGCAGCATATAATTTTTCATAAATTATTTTCGGACAAATACATTTACTTTTCCTCTCAGTGATGGAGAGTGGGGGCAGAACATGAGCTGCACGTCCTTTAGAAACAGTGCTGGTATTATTCACGCTGCCAACCAAACCACTTAAGCTACAGAACCTTTGCCTTACCATAAGTGTAATACAAAAACCAACCAAAAACCACTTACTTCCTTTTTTTCCCCCCTGAGTATTGACATTCTTGTGCAGTATTAGGAGAGCTAATTTAGCTTCCAGTTCTAAGAATTTTTGAATCTATAGCCAGTAATTATTTGCATTCAGGGGTACAAAAGAGGAAAACAAAGCCCACAAATTCTAGCACATTCATGTGGGATTGGGAGTTGAATTAGGATCCTCACACCCCATTGAATTATCGGCCCCCCTATTAGAGCCTTATTAAAATGGTAATGATTATAATGCCAGTCATAGGCAGGCTGTCGCACCTGTCAAAAAAATACCCCGATTATCCTGTTCATTCAACTGTCTGGCACTCGAATCCATGTCTCAGGTTTACTATTCTGTGAAGTTTTTCTTTTTCTTTCTTTTTTTCCTTTTTACAAAGAAAAAGAAAAGATACAAGAACAAACACTTCCACAAAGGTGATAAAAAAATCCCCTCTAATTTAGCACATCTACTACCGATGTGGTGTTATGGTATCTAGGACAGCAATCTGAGGAAATAGACACTATTTCACTGAATTTCTCTGTAGCAAGGAAGAATACAGAGAGCTACACTAAAATCTCTTTATAAAAAGGAATATTGGTTTTTGAAGTACAAAAAGAACAGTTGTCCTTCCTCCTTCCACACAAACACACGCCATTTCTACAGACAGACAGGATTACGTTACTTGGAGCAGTGAAGTCTCTCTTCACACACAAAATAAAAACCTTGCATGTTTTAAAGGGACAGTCCTCAAAAGACCAACATTAGGAGCCGTGCCGCAGGCTTTCCTATGGAAGAAACTGTATTCGTTCATTTTCTCTTTTAACATTAACGAAAACATAATTTGAACTAAGCACAACAAATCTAGGGTCTAATCCTGAACACAGTCTCAGCAAAAGAGCACTGAGGATTGGAGACCTCAGTCAGCTTTCGATTTTAAATCCTACAGGGATTACTCCAACTGCTGTTGTTAATAGCAAGAACAATAATAATTTTAATAATAATGAAAAGACACATAGATACTTGTCTTCCCCCAAAACAGAGAACAAGTAGAAACAGTGCAGGCAGATTCCTGAGAATTTTAACTGATAATCAAGTGGAGAGAAGATTAAATATTTTCCACTCTGTTCAAAAGACACCTTTCCCCTTTCCTCTGCCCCAGCTGTATGTATGAGTTTCTCAAATATCACAGCATAAAAGAATGTCAGTGGAAGAGCATTTAGGGGCTGAATGCCTTCAATAGTATCTGAGACAGATGTTGTGTCACTAAGTGCCCAGGACCCTTTTGGGAAGTGGAGCAACCAACAAAAGACTGGTTGCGTTCTGTTTGTTTTGGTTTGTTCCAGATAAACATTATTGATGAAACATAAAAAAGAAGTTAGGGTTTCCTTAGCACTGGGAATAAAGATATGTGCGAGAACTGCACTTTGCAGGCATCAGCTCCCGAGAATGTGAAGTGCTAGATTTGATTATTTTTGCACTGAAGTAGACAGCAAAAAAACCCTTTATTTTGGAAGCTCACCTATTAACTTGCATATGATTTCCACTCTAAGATGTTAGGGATTGTAGCCAGACTTTGATGGAAACAGCCCCTAAATATCATTATTATTTAAGCCATTCATTGTGTCTCTAAATACATTTTTTTTCTGAACTCACAACAGCTTAGAGAATATTTCTTAAGGTGAAGGTGAATAGAATTTGAAAGGATGCTGTAGTGAGAAATAAGAAGTGACGAAATCATTTTGGCCAATAAATGAGTGAGCAAACATCGTGCAGCTGCTACCTATCACCTCCTTGGTCTGAACACACGCATTTTTATTTTTGAACTTGATGCTCCGCAATACTCTCTTTTCTGCTTATTTTAGATAATAAATAATTCACAGTAGGGATGGATGCTGCTTGTTCAGTGCTGCAAAGGAAGTGCTGTACCTTAAAGAGCACTTTGGGTTCTTTAATGACACAGTGATGCCTTTTTTTAAAACTCTATTTATTTCTATGCAACTAGAGCCAGTCCAAGCCTAAGAACTTTCAGAAATTCTGTCTATAAATAATCACAATGGCTTAACCCAAAATCCCTCACCGCCCACATGATCAGAGATAGCTGAGCCACATTGTTGAACAGTGAGAAACAAGCAGCCTACTTATATTTCCATTCTCCACTCCTAAATTCAGGGGGTGACCAGAAGGCTGAAGCAGCCTTTGGATCAAATTCAAGCAACTTCAAAGTCACCTGTGTTTTTGCAAAGGGTTAAGGATGCTCTGAGAATGTATCACTATCCTCAAAGCATGTACTTCCCTGACTCTGCCGCCTACTCACTTCTTGCCCTAACTTGTATCTGTCAGCTCAGGGCTACCCCTGCCTGTCTCTTTACTGCCTAAATTGCTGGAATGAAGATCCTCACTTGTTCATGCTGTCCTCAGAAGAGCTGCGACTTGGACTGACAGCAGGGAGCTGCAGACTCCTGAGGGAACAAGAGGCTGTGGAGGCTGATGAAAGTGGATGTATTTCTTTAGGTGGCACACTGCTTGGACCTGGTGAGGAGCAGCTGAGACTGTGGGACCACAAACTGTTTCCCTGACGCAAGGCAGGCAGAGAGCCCCGGGGTAAGAAAAAAAGACAGCAAAGGAGCGAAGAGTGCATCTCATCTCAGGTGCTTCAGCCAAACAGCTCCAAGAGCAAACTAACTTCTGAAAGCATTACTGAGAGAAGGCCAGAAGTGATAAAGAACTACCACAGCAATGGTGACAAAGAGCTCCACCAAGAAGGGTGTTGCCATCACTTCACCAACAGCTCACTTGCCCAGAATTCACCTGCAAGTGAGTAAAATGTGAATAGTTGAGGGCCTACTCCAAGTTGCGTCTTCTTCATTAAGTCATTTTTCTGCTTGGATTTCGCCAACACTCATGCAGTTCTGTGGCTTTTCATTTTGAGTGAAAGTGTTGCCACCCTTATTGACATAGTAGCTAGAGAAACTATCCATTCCTTCAAAAAAATTCTCAGCCAGAAACAGACCACCTACCCATTATTAGCTGTGGTTACCAGTTAAAAACGTATGAAGGGAATCACATGAATGGAGGGCAGTGTGTATGTTTTATTAGCTTGAACAACAAGGGAATAGATGGATGAAAGATAAGGTAATGATTTGTGACAGAGGTCCAAAATTTGATTTCCACAATTAAATTACCCTTCTAAGAGATCCCCAAGGAAATCTATTAAAATACCATCTTCCCCTATCCCCAAAGTGTACAAAAGCTGCCTAGTAACTGTCCAGTATCACTTCCTTTGTGACATGTTGGATGATTCCCAAGACAAAAACCATATGCTGACCGATGAATGGTAGAGCAATCAACAACGAAAGGCTATTCTTTAAGTTACTTGCCCCCTCTCCCCCCTAAAAAGAGAAGAAAACAACTAACAGCTATGCAAGAAAGTTTGCACCAGAAACATAGGGTTTAGTTTTGCTCTCTTAGTCTTTTACTGGGTAGCCAGAATAGCTCCTAAGTCAGAAAATTTGAGATCACATCCTTAGAAATTGTGAGGAAAATTGCCATGAAAGCTGTGCACCAAAGGCAATCCCCATGTTCAGAGGAGCATGCAGCAGTGAAAACATGGATGGCTTATGTTTGATAAACATATTAACCCTTTTGTCAGTTCCCTGAGACTGATATTGAAGCCTAAGCTTTCCTCTCATCACCACTCTCTAGCTGTCTTACATTGTTTTTATACCTAAGGTTCCCCCTGCTTCATAAATATTGTTATATAAGCCTAGGAGTTCCAGATATGAAGCATGGAAGAAATATCAATGAAAGAAGGTAGAATGAACTTCTGCATTATGATAGACATAAAGAAGATTTTTATTTGACTCAACTTAGATACAAGTTTTGGACCTAAAAATGTGGAATGCAAAGCAAGACATTGAGCAATGCAGGACTTAGGTTCTTAAATACCTACATAATGTCTCAGGTGCTCAGTTTGCTTACCATTGAGCAATGTATCTTGTGGTGACAAGAAAAGAAGCCATGGTGCAGATGAGACATTTTGAAATACCAATATAGTATCTGATACTAGAAATCAGTATCATGAACTCATGACATCAGGACCAGGGACAAAGCCTGCCCCTAGCTAGTTGTTCAATATAGTTCAGAATGTAACCTACCTACAATTTTTGATGTCTTCTATACTTTTATTATAAATTATATTAAAAAACCCAACTTTTAGTCATTGACTCTATAAAATGAAACACTTTATGTTCAGATGTAATTTTGGAAGATGTGAAGCAATAGCATTTTTTAAGGAGAACGCCCATTTTGGGAGGTAAACACACCTCTCAGTTTACTGTTTTGTTCACATGCATGCCCCAAATCCACAATTGTAGGCATTCACATAGCGTCCACTGTATTTCTTTTTCAGAATAATCAAAACTCATTGCAATGTGTGGAATTATAAGCAAACAAATTTTATGTTTAGGCAGGTGCATACGATTAAGTCTTCGCAGGACCCAGACTTGAGAGATCTGGTATCCAGCTGTAGAGGGCTACATGAAACTCAAAGGGGAGCTTTGTGAAGAGCACTAGAATTCCCAGCCTGGCACATTTTTAGTTCCAGGGCCTTCAAGCCTGTTCAGCTAATCAACAATCTTATAAAACTGCTGCAGAATTCAACAACAAGAGAGACATTTTTTACGTAACATGATTCTCCTTCTCTTGGGGAAAACTTCCAACTTTTAGAAAAACTAAAGAAATTTCAGAGGCTGCTATTTATACATTTCCCAGATACATTTTTCTCTATACATTGTTACTTATGATCCTGAAATAAAAACCCCTGATCTGAGCAACAGCTCAAACCCTTCTTCAGTCTGGCCCCAAGTCTAGTTAGCATTCAGTTCAGAATATCCTGCTTTGACTGTGAAAAGGAGCAGCTACCTCTTTCATAAGCTGCTTTAGAGAAGGGGAAAGAAAGAAAAAAATGAAAGGAAGAAAAGAAAAAAAAGGAAGAAAGAAAAATTCTGTCCTTGAAAAGCTTGAATAGATGCATTCCATTATGGCTGTAGTAGGAGTGGCTGGGACAAGTACCTGAAAACATACTGAGGCCAAAATCCTGCCTGATTTACCAGAGTCAGGATTTTGCTCCATTGCTCCACAAGACACATCTGCACTTATGTTCTGCAAAGCTCTTGCTTAACCTCAGGGACAGGTGGGGTCTCTGTGTGAGTATTTCTAAGAATTTCTAAAGATGTTGAGTATGGGCATGCCCATTTAAGTCCTGGCAGCTGAAATGCACTTAGATTACAGCTAAACCTACTGAGATTCCTTGCTGTGGTGGTCTGCTGCTTATCTTGTCTATAAGTCTTGAAAGTCAGTGTTCCCTGTTCACCCATCTTTCAGATCAGCCACATTCAAAATGCAGCAAAGGGACACCTCTAGCAAATACGGTTCCCCACTTAGCTTTTGTAGTTTCCAGTCCTGCTTGCCTTTGTTTCCTCTGTCTTACACAGCATCTGCACCTAACCTGGGGCTGTGGATGCCCCTGGATGATGAAAATTCTGGGCCCTTGAAGGTGCAAGGTTCAGTTTATGGACAGAGTTGTGAGTCCTTCACTCAACAAATCCCTGTACGGGGGCCTACTGCAGCTGGGACTTTGACTTCATGGTATTTATTTCACTGTGCTTCATAAAGATTTTACCACTGGTGCTGACTCATTCAACAGTCATATGTGGTAATTACCAGGACAACTAGAACTCAAGGTTTTCATGCAAGAATTTTAATTCCCACAGTTGTAGATACCACTCATGGATAAAATCAGTGGGATTATTCCATTAGAGTTTCAAAGTAAGACCAGGTCAGGCTCATTAATTTATACCTAAACCATAAGCAGCACTGAAGCATACTGCAGGCAGTTGTTTTGCTTTAAGTATTCCTGTGTTACACCATGGGAGACAAGAAGAAACACCTGCTCTGCTGCAGTATCAGTTGGGTGTAACTATGCCGAAATCAAGGGAGAAACAAAAAATAGATAACTAGGAATTATGCACAGCCTGCGTTCCAGAGCTAGTCCCTTACACATTCAGCAGGTCTTAATGTGACAATAGGAAACCAAATATTAAAAAAATTAGTGTTTTGTGACTGTTTTTGAATGGCAAAGATCACATAAAACATGTATTAATTTTATGTTGGTTTTTTCATTCTGATTATTGTAACAGGCAAAAAGTGAAGTTTTTAGTTGATACACAGTGGAACAGGAGATCATTTCAACATGTTTGTAATACAAAGCATCTTTTGCTATGACTGTGGTTTATGACAAACTTAATCTTCCAGTGACAGACCAAAAAAATCACCTTTATTTTTCTTATGGACAATTTTTGTCCCCTTGTAGCTTCCTAGCTTGCCAAAATGACCAGGAAGAGACATCCACAGGGGTTTCCAAATGATCCTGAAATCAAATCCTCTTGTTTAAGATTCAGCCATTAGTCCTTACTCAGGCAAGATCAACCCAATGTAAAGTCTATGAAACAGCACATAGTAAGGAGGAGGTGGATGTGTCCAGCAAGGTCTCTGCCATGTGCTGAGCAAATATCTGATGGCACTGTTAGGCACTGTGGTCACCGCACAATCTTTCCTCATCACCTGATGTAGAGCTTTTGGAGGATGCTTTGGGTCTGTTTAGCATGTCCAGACACAATAAATGAATATCTGTTTTGCCTGGCACTGAAGTAGGTAGGATTGACTCCTATGACTTGAGATGTAGGGAGTAGCACGACACTGCAAAAGTAATACATCAAAATAAACTGGAACACACACATTCTAGCTTTGATTCTCATCTCTGACCTTTACTGGGTGACCCTGATAAAGTCACTGTGTCTTCAGATCTCAGGTTCCCAGGTGTAAAACACTCATTCACTCTCCATTTAGCAGAATAGAGGCTAAATGCTAGTCTAATACAAATGACAAGCAGCAGGTGCATGCTTCCAGTGAGCTTTTTGCCAATCATGTTTCCAGTAACCAGGAAGAAATGTTGGTTATTCCCGTGAAGGGAAGAAGCAGACAGGATCTGGGGAGCTCACGCAGGGGCACCCTGTCCCTGTGCCTCCTGGA
>NW_009695128.1:3832-16252 GCF_000703405.1 Apaloderma vittatum | reverse complement strand
GCCCTGGCCCCCCCGGGCGCCCGGGGCCCCGGGGCCTGCCTGTGCCTCCTCATAAAGCCAAGGGACTGTTTCCAAATCCGTGAGCCAAAAGTGTGATTACACTTTTTTGGACACACCTCCATTTCCCTGGTTGCTCCTTTCTACATCTCTCGTTCCAGTAGCAGTCTCATTGTCTCTTATCTCCCCTCCACAGGATCTTTTCTTGTTTTAGTCAGAGGGATGTCAGGTTTTATTTCCTCTTCTTTCCCTCCATCCAGTTCCCTCACCCCAACGTCCGCCACCGCCACCCCCACCCCCAACCACCATTCTGTGCATTTGCAACAAAAGTGTAAACTTCAGAAACTATTTGTATTTCACGGGCATTCACACATTATGCCAAAACGATGGCCCAAAAGTTTGGCGGGTAATCTCAACCCCAGAATCCGTGAGCTGATGATGAATGGCTGTGAAGCCTTTGTGATTGCTCAGGCTCCATTGTGGCTGGAACAATGGAGGAGGACACAAGTCTGGCTCAGGAGAGCAACGGATAAAACTGTTGGGGAGAATGGCGGGCTCCTGCCGACATGACCACTTGTTGACATTGAAAGGATTGAAAAACAAGTGAGCAGAAACAGAAACGATTCTGTTCGGCGAGGCTATTAGTTGCAACGTGTGGCAGTGGAGCGGTCACTCCTGATGTGTTTCCTTGCTAATGAGCCCTGAATGCCCTATTAAACTGGGATGCTATAGGCCCAGCGCCACTGGGGCAATGCTATGCATGAACGACTCCCCCAGCACCTATTGGCTGCCTGCATGAAGGAAGCAACTGGCAACACTCAGATTTAAACGGGGCTGACAGTACAGTTAAATGATCATTAATTAGAGTTGCTGAACAGATAGAGACTCAAAGCAATTCTTAATAACAAGATAACAGTCTAGCATTACTCAGCTTTGAGCAAGTTCAAGCTTGCACCCCATCTCGGTCTTTGTACTGTACAGACGGGTGTCAGATTGATTTTGGTTTCATTCATATATTCACAAGCCGTAAGAAAATCTGCCTGTATGTTGAGGCAATACTAGAGATTTTTTGTAGGCAAATATGAAAACAACCCTGTGTTAAAAATACATTTTATGCATAAAAGCTTGTGTTAGAGAAAGGAAAAGAGAACAGTAAAAAGAACTACTCATCTATTAACATGTTTGGAAATGAATCCATAAAGAAGCTACTACTCACGATTTTAATGTGCTCTTTCATCAGTCTCTCTCCCCAGTACTTAACATGCTCTGGTCATCCAACCTTACTTCACTCTTACAACTCTAACCCCTGGTTTGCTTGATCCATCAGCAAATACTTATCTGGGAAAATAAGAGAACACAGCATCAAGGTATCAAGCATTAGAAGCAAAAAGTCAGAACAAGAAATGAACTCTCTAGCTTGAGGGCATCATCCCCATCTGCTGGCTTGGGAAGAGCCATTCCCCAAGAGCACATTATCTTCTAATCACCAGCTTCTGGGCTGGCTGCATCATTCTGTGAAACAACATGTATGGCCCCTTCTTGCAACAGGATATTGGATTAGCACAAGTCTGATTTCCTACAAGAAATCCTATTCGCTGGAGACTATTGTTGGCTATACGTTCACATAGTATAAATGCTTCCTAAATACACAGCACAGTTCCTAAAGGCTTATAGGTCCAGGGCACCTGTGCAAGTTCTCCCACCAGGGACTGAGGTGGTGAACGAAACAATGTGGTTTTGTGGCTAGAATAGTGAAGATCAAAGTATTTGTCACTGTATTTTTATTTGGCACTGGGTTTTTGTTGGTACGCAATTCTAAACTGTGGAAAGTAAACTGCAATAACCACTTTAGTTCCAAAACAGGTTAAGCAGGAGTGTATATACATACATGACACAGTAACTAAGAATAAGTACATTACTCTGAAACTTCTTATAAATATTTTTGTACATTTTAAAGAACAAATATATTGTAGAGATCGAGACAGACTGTGGTTATAATGAGAGAGACTGTTGCAGATCTTTAGCTAACTCGCTTTAGTAATTATTCATATTTTATATTAAATTCTGAAACATGATGCATGCAATATAACATGATTATATTACATGATTCTTAAAATGTCTCCATATAGCATCTAATACAATAGGGCCCTGGTCCAGAGGGTTTCTGAATCATCACCGAGTGCAATTGCCAAGTAAATAAATCTTTGCTTTCCTCTCTTCCTCCCTGTTAAAGAGAGTAGCCTTTTTAAAGGAAATATAATGTCATAGTAGGTGCTCTCATATCATCTAAGAAATACGTCATTATTCTCACCTGCTTTTAATTTTTTACGGCAGTTCTCTGTTGTTCATGGTTTTTGGTTTTTTTTCTTTCCTTTTGCAAAAGAAGAAGTAAAAGTTTAAGTAAAGAGAGAAGACTCCTTTGCTCTAAATGAATGAGCTTATGATGTGAGCGATAGCAGTGACTGGAGTTACAGCAATTACAGGCTGTCAGTGCTACTGCCATGCAGCCACCAGCAGCTTCACAGGTAGGCTCTGCACGCGTGTGTGTGTGTGTGTGTACATGTGTGCATGCATATGCACATACATCTTTGTAAGCCTTAATGTTAGGAGGGATATGCGAGTAAAGGGTAACAGCAGGAAAAGAAGAAAAAAAAAAAGGATATGGAAGAGTTCAGCATTTAGTTTCACCAGAAAGCTATATCCCTTTTAAACTCTTAATATGGGCAAAATAATCGGGTTGCATTTTCATCCCTCCCTGCCTCCTCCAGCACACACAATTCAGATTCAGAGCATTAATTTTTCTGAAGGGAAAGGAGGTAAATGACAGCCAGGCCTGGGATTATGGGAGGGAGCTGCTTTTCCCCTTGGCAGCGAGGCAGCAGCACTACCCCACAATCACTACTGAGGTGCAAAACTACTTGTGAAAAAAATGGCATACTGTTTAATAGGTTCCAAATCCTGCTTTGCAAGAATAACATTTTCCAAGGTAAAGAGGATCCAGAAAGGTGCTAAAAGCAAAAAGACAGTAGTACCTTTCAGGTGATGTGAGTCACATCATGTTTCACAGACCAACAGGAAGAGGGGAGAGGAGGATGAAGCAGAATCTCTCCTTACCTCCCTCTTTATCTCCCCTTCCTCCCCTAGCAGTGCCACCAGCATCCCTTCCAACACACCCAGATTTGGCTGTAGCGGCTGATGGACTTATGCATGTTGATCCATTAAATGCTGGTCCAGGGCATGGCAAAACTCACTCTGACATCATGAGGTTGGGGGTCTATTTTAAACTAGCAGCAGGTGGTCAGCCTCTTTGTCTGGCAGGAAAGGCAGTCTATCTACATCAAATTCCAGCACTGAGATTCTAAATCAAGTCTGAATTTTCAGATGTCCTAAGAAAAGCTGTTAATTAATTTCTGACTTCTAAGCATTAAAAATAGGCTCAGTTAGTAAATCTCAAGACTTGCTGAGCCTGTCGTAACTAAAAACACTATGTTTTTTGAAATGAACAAACTTTCAGCATCTCCCTGGGACTGTGAAATAAGAGGGTTGATCGACAAAGTGAAAATGTAGCCAAAACCCTTGCATTCTTTCAGAAACACTCACTGATTTTATAATTGCCTGGAGTTTTCCATGGCATATTCTGTGGGCTTTCCACAAGGCAGATGAAAACATGAGGAGACTGTAAGAAACATAAGTGGAAGGAGTGACATAGATATGGATTCAGATGTTTGGGCTTTTATTGGTATTTGAAACTGTTACGGAAATTGAAAGACAACTGTGCTGCTGGCCACTTTCCTGAGAGAATTTGTAAATCATAGAATCATGGAATCATAGAATCCGAGGACGTTAGGGGTTGGAAGGGATCATCTAGTCCAACACCTCTGCCAAAGCAGAATCACCTACAGTAGGTCACATAGGAACGCATCCAGGCGGGTTACTGAACGTCTCCAAAGAAGGAGACTCCACAACCTCCCTGGGCAGCCTGTTCCAGTGCTTGTTGGGGTAATATTTGTAATAATTCCTGTTTTACTTTTCCAGTTCAGGCTTCCATCACGCAGGTTGTTGCTTTGATGTCCAGAGGTCCCAGCTGAGAGGGGCCCTAGACTGGCAGGCGCAGTATGAACATATAGGCTTTGTTATGTTAAAGCCCACACAATAATTACATCCTCCTCTTGGTAAAGGGACCATTGTAGAGGAGTATTGTGCATTTGCTATTGTCTCTCCCTCCTTTGATGCCTGGGCTGAACTCTTATTAGGCCTAATTGGACGTTTGAGATGAGTCCTTGGTGGAGGATATACCTGTGTGTTCCCTGTGCCCTAGGACTGCCTGGGGAATGGCACGTCTCTTTAGGGGAGGTTTGGGGCTGCACTGAAGACCTCTGAGGGTCAGTGCTATGAAAGCATTGCCAACAGCCTCCTGGAGCAGTGGCAGGGCTACAGCCAGGCTGTGTCAGGGTTGAAACACCAGGCGCAGCAAGGCAGAGCTCTGCAACGACCCAGGACACCCCTTATCTGATCTGGAGTAGGGGAGGGTTGCCTGGTCTGGTCACAGTTTGTCCCAGTGGTTTTATTTCCTTCACTTTTTGTAAAGCAGCACTACAGCTTTCAAACTGGACTGCACTTCACCCCTGGCACACAGGCACATTGTCAGGCTGGGCTTACTTGTAACAAAATCAAACAAACTCCACTCTTGCATATGCTGGTTTTAGTTGTTAAGAGGCAGAATGAATAACATTACATTTAAGGTAAGTTGGGGAGGCAATGTGTGGACAACCTTCTTATCCACTTATGTATCTGTTAGATACTCCTCTCTTGATATAAACCCTGGTGTTCATTTGTGCTCTCTCTGAAACGAAAACCAAAACAAAAAGCACTTTTGTCAGGGAATATTCAAAGGAATGTCATGTCAGCAAAGTTTCAGTGAAAGCATGGAGCATTCAGATGCATAAAACTATAATGTCTCCAGTCCCAGATACTTCTGTACCATATGGCCAGAGAGAAGCAGATGGGCCAGGTCACAGCAGGGGAAGAGAGGGAGAGACTCAGGGTTGTTATCTGACCCAGTGGGCCAACACTAACAGACTGTCCCCAGTGACCAGGCTATTATTATCAGAAAAAGCTGATAAGAATGTGATCCTCACATTTATTTGTCCTCAGGTAGTTCTCACATGCAATGCTCGATCAAAGTGACCTTTTTTTTTTTGCAGATGTTTATTTTGAGGCTGGAACATTTGACTCACAAAGAAGCAACGGACTGCACTGCACTTGTCTTCTTGTGATTTTAGTTGTGGGTTATTCCTATCTGTTTACTTGCCTAAAGTTCAGAAATTGGCTTGTCTAAACAAGATAAATACAACAACAAATAATGCAAAAGGATACGGTTTTTCTCAAACTATTATTATTGCTGTTACACAGCAGCATAAACATTAGCCCAGCAAAAATAAAGCAAAACAGCACGGTTCCTGTCAGAGAAATCCTGGCATGTCTGACATGATTTCAGCAGATTTCTATGTTACTGTGTTTCTTGGTTAGCTGCCCTGTATTAGGAATAAGAAAAATTCCCCAAACTATTACATTGAAAGGAATAGTTACCCGAACATTACGTGGAAAGGATTTTGGGGGCGTTATTATTGGGGGGAAAAAAAGGTACAAAATTGCATGAAAAATATTTACATAGCAAAGTTGGAGACAGAGTCAGCTATTTCAATTTGTGATTAAAAGATGCTAACTATCTCACCGAAGCTGCAGAATGGACCCATTAAGGTTAGTTACATTGCAGGTCTTATTTGCAAGTAGGCTCTTCTTTGTCAAATTTTATGGCTCCTCCTTATAGTCCCCAGCTGGTGCCCACCTCACAGAGTAAGTACCGCTGTTCTCCACTTTGCCTCTAGGAAACAACAGCAGAGGAGAGCTCAGCGCCTGCTCTGTGGTGTAGAGCTCCTGGCCTCCTGGATCCTGGCAGCTGCCCCTCAAGTCATCCTTGCCCCTCAAAACCATCCTTGCTCCCCCTGCTGAAAGAAGGACCTCAGCCATGACCATGAGGGACCAATGCTCTTGCTAGAGTCAAATCTCCCTGTCCTTGTAACAGTGGGCTTCCGATGTTTCTGCACCACACATGGAGTGCCCGATGGACCAGTGGGCTTCATGAGGTGTCCAGGTCTCCTTCAGCAGCTGATCTGAAACGAAACACACTTTACACAGACCATCCAAAAGCTGCCAGACAGTCTCAGCTTTTAGTGACATTGGCAGCCTCAGGTTGGTTACATGGAGGTGAAAAACATCCTGAGCAGTCCCCTGTCCTCTGAGACAATGCTGTGAACAGGTAAACATGGAGAAAAATTGGAACTGCAGAGGCACAGGCTATGGCACATTGCCTAACCTCAACTCCCCAACCCATTCATTTTTGTCCTCTGATAGCTCAAGTAAAGGAGAGATTAAACTAAACCTTATTAAAAAATACAGGCAACTGAAGCACATTCCCTGTACACTTTCATCTGTTGGCCAAAGATGATGGGGAAAGCTTGCCCTTTCCCATTTGCCTAAGCCAGTACCAGCCATTAGCAGCTGCCCACAGTGATCCTCTGAAGAAGCCACAGGTGGGATTAGCCCATGGGTTGGCACTAGGTAGGGAAGAGCATTCCTCCCTCCAGCCAAGTGCTGCTGGGCTGTGCACCCAGAAATAGTTATCCTCACCTCAGAATGAAACATATATTTTTAATGACTGAAAAAGATCGTGTTTCAAGTCTCTCTTTCTACACAAAATAAGAATGAACAAAATTATCATGTCACTGCTTGACATCTCCAGCCAGCAGGGATGTTTACCAAGGTTTCTTTTGCCCAAGACTTAATGCTGGACTTTCATTTGGGGGAGTTATTTTATAGCTGTGACACTTGGATAAACAATAGGCAGAGATGAAGAAGCCAATTTTACAACAATGACGCTGTTTGCTCATCCCATTCTAAACTATATTGTGAAAGGAAGATTTTGCTGACCAGACATTGCTGTTTGACCTTAGACACAACTAACAAGTTATCATGGGCTGCAAAAGCAGGAAAGCTCTGTGTCCAGAATATCCAAACCTTATTAAAATGGCCATTTGGGACACTGTCACTCAAATTAAAACAGAGGTTTATTGCTGCTAAATGACGTTATTAGTGCTCCCAGAGCCTAGGCAGATCATTACCTCTTGTTGAGCTTGAAGCTGCTGGCTGACCTCTGTGTTGCATCCTCTCCTTGATACACCGTCCTTGGGAAAGTCAGCTTTTGCACAGAGCCAAGGAGATTTGGCAGGGAGAGGGATGATTATTTATATCCCAAGGGTGAAATGGAGGGTCTCTGGGGTCTCCCTGTATTATGGCAGTGACTGCAGGTTGAAGATGGAATGAGGTAAGAAGTATGTATGTGTATGTGTGCATCTACTTGCGGTTATGGGCAGTGGACAAAGGGTAATTGAGCCCTTCAAAGAGAAATTTGTTCCTCCAGGATAGTCTATAACATTTATCAGTGTTTAGGGCTGTGGACTAGCTCTGGGTTAGGATCCAATCTACACTGTGGGTGAGCACCTATTTTGCTGAGAAATATATATCGCAATTATTCTTTGCAGACTTATGGGGTGGAATTAAACTCTTCCACAAGAGGCTTCCAATGGCACAAGTATTCTTAAACTGCAGGAGCACACATGGAAAGCCCATACTTCATCTATAGGAGTGTCAGAGCACATCTAAGAGGGGAAAGGGGAGATTTCTGCTGGTTTTCCACTCCTGGACCTTCCCCTCTGATGATAACTTGATAAGGTTCTTACTGAAAATGAAGGTTATTCAAGGTAATTAAAACATTTCTGGGATAAAAGAAGCCCCTAGAGTCCCTGCTGAGAGCATGGGTATGTGACATGGTACCTCTGGCCATGCACCAGTGGAGCTGGTAGCCCTCATCTTCAGCTCTGCAGCTTCCACCTCAGCCATATGCTGTCTGTCCAGATACGTGCCTAGTTCTCATGTGATCCTTTACAAGATTTTAGCCAGCTTACACAGACTGGTATGTAAATACAGCATAATCTCCGTAGGACACTATGAGAAGCCAAGGTTCAAACTCAACTCTGCCTTTGTTTTCAGTTCAGTGGAAGATCATTTGATCTTGTCTTTACTTTCGTGCTCTTCTGCCCCTGCAGTACTTTAGTCCAGGCATTATATTTTATTTTAATTTAATCTAATCTTAATAATATAAACCAGTTCCAGTTCGAATATCTGACTGATTTGTTTCAAAGATGCTCTTACAAACCATCTTTTCTACCTGTTTCTCCTGCCTTACCAGAAAAATCTTCCATTGACTGGTCAGACAGAAATATTTCTGAAGGGCAAGCAAATAGATTTCTGGAACGATATATTCAGATATTTCTTAGAGATGACAAAAAACTACATGTGGGTGCCAGAACTGTGGTCATTTACAAGAACCCTTTCAATATATACAGAAACAAGAATGACAAATAGCAGAAAATTGAAGAGGTTAAGAGGGCAGGGAAATAAACTCACCAAGTATTAAGTGTGTAGAGGTAGAATACTGGTCAGTTAGTGCATGTGATTTTTCCTGCTAACCAGGAAGGTGGTAGAAACAAAAATCAAAATATAACTCTGCTTGATGTACATTGTCCCAGCTTGATGCTGCAAAGTACTTTTCATTACAAGCCAAAAGAACAGCCCTCACTGATGCTTACTCAAATGTCTCAATTTCTGGATTAAGCTGTCCCATTGTTTTGAAGCATAGTTATGGTTTAGAGATCAATGGGACATAGACTATCCTAATCTACTACGAACAGCCTGTAGCAGCGAAGGCATACTCTGCACTAGAGAGCCATCTAAGTCTTCTAATTACTTCAGCTACTGATAGATTGGCTCTTACCCCCTTGAATTCCTTTGTCACTGAGGAGTTAAAATTCATGAGCGTCTATGCCGCTGAATACTTACTCCAGTGCTGCTATTTTCTGCGCCAAGCTAGCCATCACCGCAAAGAGTCGGAGGTCTGTCAGGCCATCTGTTACATAATAGTCAACAATCTCTAAAATCTGGGGAAACAGAGATGGAGAGTGCAAAGATGATGAAGGGTTTAAAAAGAACAGATTGCTGCCTTGCTTGGAGGGGAGGGAGGCAGGGGGAAGGGGGAAGGGGGGAAGGCCAGATAATAAGCCCCAATGGAGGAGCAGAGGCAAGCCTGATTAGCACAGCGAGCAAAACAGCCCCCCAAAATATTAATGCTAGTTTCCAAGGAAGTTGACAAGAAGACTAGACTGATGGGGGAAAAAAATGCTTTGAGGCAGGAAAGCTGAAGGAGTCCCCAAAAAATTACAGCTATAATTTAGGCATTGTCATACACAAACAAGCACTGAAGATTCTTTGAGAACACCCTCTAAATCAGTAAAGAAGCTCAACCCAATTCTTTCTGTCTCCTTGTATTACACAACACACTGTAGCACACCACAGGAAAGTAAGTGTTTTGTCCTGCCCACCCTTCTCCCCCTTCCTTTGCAAAGGAAGTATTTGCTCATTTTTAAGGCATCAGAACGGTGAGGACTTGCAAGTAGGGCTCAGCTACCTCATATCTGTCTTGCCACACATCTAGAGTTTACACTGGACTAACTGTATCTGGTGCAAAATGCTCTCAGGAGACATATTATCCATTTAACTGCCTCTATAGCGATCGAAATAGCAGCAGCACTAACACTGGCTGAGTGAACCACCTCACTGTATTAAAACTCTTCTAACACAAGATGACTTCTTGTCTGTTCTGTCCAGTTTTATACTTACTCTGCTCACTCATGCTTGCAGACCTTACTCTACCAGCAATAGACATAGTGCTGGTGTCATCTTGATTTTGTTGGCATATGGGGACATGCCATCCTAAATGCACTGCAGTTCTCATGAGCAGATGCCTTGGAGCTCCCTCCAAATGGATGTCCACTTAATATCAAGGACCAAATATTACCCCCAGACTCTCTTAATGTGAAAGATCACTAGGAATTAAAGGCAGCAGTTTTAAGCAGTTGTTTCTGCTACAACTGCAAAGTGAAGAAACAATTAGACTTTGGGCTTTGGATTTGTCAGCCCTCTTTGTCTTTCAGGGGCTGACTGCAGCCCACAGGACTTCTGTGGCCTCTCATAACATGAAAACATATGATCTTAACTCCTGTAAAGTTTATATGCTTGAGAGCATCTCTTCTGAACAAATTGGAGTTCTACAAGCTCTCTTGCTCAGGTGCTTTGCTTTATTATGCCACTGAGCTTTGCAAATCATTTTTAAACTACAGTAGAAAACACAACGGCGGCTGCTGAGGAAGGGAGAGGAAAAAATGTTTTCTGAATGCACATATACAAACAACTAGGAGATGTAGGGATAACTTTGCTGGTTAACTTTTCATATGACAATTACCACTGCCAAAGCAAATGTATCCCAATGAAAGTAATTAAAATCTGTGCTCATTCATTCGTTGTTATTACTAGAGGAATAGGTGGTTCATTAACCAAGATCCAAGCATACAGTGTAACACATCCCTCTTAGCTGTATTAATGGATCACATAAGATGATACCGACAGATGGAAAAGATGAGCTTTATAGGTCTGACAAAAATAAACAATAAATACAGGCACTGTTGAACTGGATTATCATCATGCAACATGAGTTGTGTAACAATATTAGCACTGGTGCCTGCCATAGAGCTGATGCTTCAGAATACTAACATCAAGCCACTTGATTCGTGTTTGATGTCTAAACAAGTCACATCCTTTGCAGAGAGAAACAAATTGTGATGGAGACTGACTACAGGTCTCCAAGTTTCAAATAAAAATCTGCCCAGATGAATTCTATGTAAAGTAATTGTCCAAAAGACTTTCTTCTTTTAATTATATGAAATACTTGTTTGGAGCCTTTTTTCTTCTTTTTTTTTTTTTTTTTAAAACATTCAAATAACTTGGTCCCTGCACTAGTGCTAAAGCCTTGTCTAACATTTCGTGCTGGGAATGCAAAGCAGGGCACCAAGTACAGTAGTACAAATAACACTTTATTTACAGTTTCATGGCTTTCAGATTTCCTGTCTCCATAATCACTTCCTACTAATTTCCTTCTGTTTTGTTTGAAATGGTAGTCTTTTCAAAGAAAGTGCCCAAAGAAACAACGTCTTTGTAAGGTTTGGATTAAATCACGGAGGTTTTTATACTTCTTTTTCTTGATGTCTGTATTTCCTAGTACCGGTTTTCTGTAGCAACAGAGTTCGTGCTGTATGTCTGGATGGTTCAAACTAGATCGTGATAAGAGAACTGCAAAAAGACCAGCAGTGAAGGGCCAAAGTCTCAGCCAGAGGAAGCTGGCAGAGCTCCACTGATGTACATCAGCTACAAACCAGAAACATTTGAAGAGTCAAATGCTTTAATGTTGCACATGAAAATTTTTCAAGTACTACCACGAAGGCTGGAAAATTTGCTAATGCTTGAGCATCCACAAAACATTTAGATAAAATCAAATGACTGTGTTACAGGAAGTAAATAAAAGGGCAGAAGTGGAGTTGCTATACAGGGAGACGAGCTCAGTCTGAAATTAAATCCACAGAGTATTTGACATATTTTTATCTTGTCTAGTGGTTTCAGTTGCCTAATGAGTAACATCTCCTACAGCTACATTTAGACTCCTCTTATGTTATGCCAATTTGGCTGATGAAAACGAGACAGATCCCAAATCCCCTGTCACTTCTCAAAATGTAGCTATCAACTGAAAAAGAAAAAAAAAATCTGTGCAAAGACATAACACTGAGCAGCATGAGTAGACTGCACCCTTAGTGTTGTCTCCTGACCCTGTCCAAATTACTTGGACAAAATCACCTGTATAAGAACCAAGGCAAAACCTACATTTCCACTGCTGACCTCTGGCCTTAGCTTTCTTTCAGAGCTTTGATTTCTCCCCAGGCCTTTTGGGCCTTTAACACAGCTGTTACTTCCAAAACTGATGAAACAGTTGTGTTGTTTCATTTATTAGTTGAGCTATGTATGGGATTGTTCAATAAAGAAATACCTTATACACGTGCCATTGCTGCTGTTGCTCAGGTTGCTTTCCTTTATTTAAGTGGAACTTAATTAACCAAATATCACAAGTAAATGATGAAGATATGAATACTGGAAATGTTTCCCATCCCTTCTCACTCTTTTCCAAGAATGGATCTGTTGGTTTTACTTAGCTATAAGGCAGTTCTTCTAAAGAGACAACCCGCTAGTGGTTCAAGTACCCATCTTCGTCAGTATCACCCTGGAAAGATGCTCACAATATCAGTTGTTAGAAAACTATCCAGTCACCTCTGGGCAGAACTCCAGTGTCTCAGATATGTGTCTTTGACAACGCATAGTTAAGCTCAGCTTTCATTTTTCAAGCTGAGGGAAACCCTCAAAACT
>NW_009695128.1:0-3801 GCF_000703405.1 Apaloderma vittatum | reverse complement strand
TCTTTCCCTTCAGTGAGCACAAAAGTACAGTAGTTTCACTTTTTTTGGCTTCACACCACCTTCTTCACCAATCAGTCACTTCCCAATATGTAATACAACAGAGTAGCAGCAGAAAAAAATTAAAATATCATAATCATTTGAGTATAAAGAACTGCTGAAAGAAAGGAAGCACATCTATCTATGACTTGCCATTATACGGAGATAACACATACTTTAAATTCTACAGTCTTTCTATGGAGACACTAATGTTCATTAAGTTTCTCAGCGAGATGATGCATTAGATATATCCAGGTACTCCACAGCCTAAATGCCTTTATGATCTTCTGGAGAAGATACGTAGACAGAGGGAAAAAAGATAGGAACATACAAGAATTGATGTGATTTTCAGCCTTTTTTACCCAAATTAACCCTTTTTACTTCACAGCTATTCACATATAAGACTATTACCTTTTTCTTTATTCGTCATCTCAGCTGTCTCTCACAGCACACTCCCTCCTACCAACAAATCAGAGAGATCTCCTGTGCATCCCCTGGTGTTTTCCTGTCTGAGACTCCTCTCCTCTTCCTATAGCCTAAACAGGATTCTTCAGTCTTCAGAAAGTGCCATCTCCACCTCCTGAACAAAAACTTTAAATGTCTTCTCTAAACCTAACAGGTCTGGCCACAGCACGGAGCAGATGAAGAAACTGTGCAAATCCCTAGTATTTGATAGTCTAGAATAACTCAGGGCATCCTAAAATAAACAGTCTAACTCATGTCATACAGCTTCAGTGCCTTCCTGCCTAATTGTAAGAAGCACACAACTTTTGAGGAGAAAAGACAATGTGATCATCTACAGCACTCTTATTAGATTTGGAAGACCTCAGTCACACAGGAGATGATGGTCATACCTGTATCACAAACTGGAGGACAACGCAGAGATCCCACAGCTCGTGGAGCCCTGCATTGCAATATCCACATGTTTCAGCCTGCCACAGCCTATGCCAACCACCATGGGTCTAGGAGCAACTTATCCATGGTCAGGGCAGTGCTGCTCTTGAATCCATCCATCTCACCCCCAACAGGACACACCAGGCTGCACATCTTTTGACAAAGCTGTTGAGTCTCTGGACCTGTTTTGCTTCCTGCCCAGCTGAGTTAGTTGTCTCTGGACCACAGACTCTTTTATAACCTATTTAGAGATCTGCATGAACTAAGGCAAGTAAATGTGACCAGTGGAGAAAATCTGTTCACATTGACAGCGTGTTCTCCTACTACACTTGAAGCTTTACCAGTTTCATCTATCTTGAACAGACTGACATACAGACTTCTATATCCTCCTTACAGAATTGAAATAAAACATTCCCTCTTCAGATTCAATAGCCTGTATAGGGCAAAGTTTAGGATTGTGAGCTTTTTAAAAAGTCTCTGCTCACTCCCCTGTTTACTGGTTCTCCAGGAGTTAGAGCAGAATTGAGATCAGCACTCTGTCATAGTAGGGATAGACAGAAAGGCTCTCCTAAAGAAGTAGGAGGGGGCTGACCACTTAGAGAGTTTTATTAGCCTCTTCTGGTGCTTAGAACATCCAAAAATAATTACTAATGACAACTAGAAAAAACAAATAAATCCAAGACACATAACAAACTCACTCCATGTTAAAGCAGGTCTTGCTCACAAATTAGGAAAATCCATTGTAGGAAAAGGATAACAACACTAGTGCTGTAATACAGAGATTGGACAAAAAGAGCATAGTTTGTGTTTTACAGGAAAGGAGAAGGAAGTATGAAGTTATTCGGTGCTTATAACCACAAAGTTGTGGAATCCCTCCCCACACTCTCAAGTTCACCAGCTGCACTGGTTTAGGCTTTTGGTTCAATCAAGACCATAATGTGGCAATAGCATTAAGGGAAAGAAGCATGGAAAGGAAGCCTGGAGTGAAAGAATAGTCTCAGGGATAACCTGAAACTTGAGCATCCTACTTCAATCGACTTTATATCCCAAGTAAGGAACTTGTAAGGGTGAGAGCTTAGCAAAGCTCTTCAAATATGCCTTTGATCTGTTCAGATGCTCAAGGGAGAGTCCAAGGACAGAAACCTGGCACCCAAGGGAGCCTTTATCCAGAGAAAGGTGCTCTGCACGTCCCCACTGAATGAGAAGAGGGACAGAAGCTGTGTGGGAGGCATTCTCCAGCTGTGGAGAGATGCAAACACTTTGCTGCTGTCCTAATATTTCACACCCTGGTTCAGGCTGCAAGACAAACAAGCCGGGTGTTGTTTCAACTGTCTCATTTGACATGGTCTAACATTACAAGAAGTGAAAGAAAACCTTAGCACCCCCTCTCACCCTCCTCCTTGGACCAATTGAGCTGTCACTGTCTGCATAGAAAGTGATTGTTCAGACGAAAACACATTTCGGCCCAAAGCAAACAGAACAGTCTAGAAAAGTGGAGTTTCCTTTGTGCCTTCCCTCCAAGGGAAGTGAAAGGCAGCATGAAGAGAGGCAGGAGGGAGGGAGGTGACCACTTTGCCCTATCTGGTCTTTCTCCCTGCTGCCTGGCCCATAGCCTGCCCTGCTGTGGCCTTCCTGGAGGGGACAGAGGTCCTGTGTCATCAGAGAGATATTTTCAGGGGAAAATGTTCAGAGGGAGCTGGAAGAAAGTGTTGGAGTGATGGAGTTTCAAAACCAAAGCTTTGCTAAGTAGGCATGTCAGAGTACAGATGTGTCAAGATGTAGGGAGACTATCACCAGGGAACCACGATTTGCCGCAGAAATGCACAGGGATACCCCTCTCTGGCAAGATGTGACATTTCTTCACACACAAGAATGAAATTGTCAGGAATTGGAAAGATTTTTCAAGATCCCAACCAGGATGAAGTCACTCACATTCAATTTTAACAACAAATAATGCTGAGGGCCTGGTGCCAGTTTTAAAGATGTCAATGAAGTTTCCTTAGTGGAGTTGGTTTCCTATTTTGATGAGTATCTCTGTCTACCAAAGCTCACTTTCATTTGGGTGCAGAATAATGTAACATATGAGAAAATTAAAAAAAAAAAAAAGCAAGTAATCTATTCAAGTAGCAAGTAATTACTCTGCCATCATCCGTACTGGGCATTTTTACCTTCTTGTCCTTTTGGAGAATAACTGGCCTATTAATCTCTATCCCTGTTCAACATCTTCCCAAGCAGCAGCTTGCACTTTAGGTTCAGTACTGAAAATCAACAACGGAGAAGCTGTCACATCCCATCACATCAGTCTCTTCATTCACTGCCTTGAGAGCCTGCAAGTATAGCCAGTATCCCTTTCCACTCACGTCAATAAATGTTTTGATGGCTGAATACCAGTGCATTTCACATACTCTCAAAAGAGAAAGTATAACAGCAGAAAGAAAAAGATGTCATAATTACTCACAGGTGATGAGCTCAGGTTCTCACTGAACATTTACACCCCTCCCCACTACCAATGGATTCCGTATGTAGTAAGTTTCGAGCAGGGCAAGGGAAAGTACACTCAATGCAGCCAGTTTGATGAACAGCTCTGGCACAAAACCTCGGCTGCAATAATTTTTCACCATAAAAAGGTGAGAAGTCAATGTTCTCCACAGCTTTCTGTTCAGCAAAACTTAAGGCAAGCAAAGCAGGGAGATCCTACACCAGCAGATTCTTGGGGAGCCAGACAGTGCTCCCCATGCACCAGTGTCCTGGGTTTAGATAAACTCCAGTCCTATTTAGTGTTTTTTTACTTTTCAGTTTAGTCTCTTCTAAAAGGCTATATTTTCTGAAGTTAGCAGGGCGTTTTTGCAGACAGTGTGTGCTACTAGCAGT
>NW_009695127.1:32628-80144 GCF_000703405.1 Apaloderma vittatum | reverse complement strand
AAAGAAGGCGTTAGGGCTTGGGGTAGCCTGGCCTGGTCCTTCCTATTGCCCAAGTGTAGTAAGAGGGACGGTTGTGAAATAGAACTTCTTAACATCTAATCTAAGTCTACCCTGCTTTAGTTTAAACCACTGCCTCTTGCGCTGTTGCTACATGTCCCTGTAAGCAGTGCCTCTCCAGCCTTCCCACAGGCTGCCTTCGGGTACTGGATGGCCGTCTCCCTGGGGCCCTCGCTTCTCCAGGCTCGATAATCCCAACTCTCTCAGCCTCAGGAGAGGTGCTCAGGCCCTTTGATCATTTCCTTGGCTCTCTGGACCCACTTCAGCAGGTCCATCACCTTCTTGTGTTGAGGGCTCCATCCATAAACTGCACCGTGTAGTCCTCATGGCGAAGTTCATCCAGGTCCCCACAGATAATTCATCTTCCCCCACTGTCCAGGCAAATAAAAGTCAGGTTCTTGTCTTCTTTGATTCTTTTCCAACTCCTTATTTATTATTCAAACCTCTGAATGTCAGATAGTGGCATTATCCTCTACGTGGAGGAAAGCCAGGTCCGTTCACACTGCCAAGTCGCCGGTCACCTCTGACACTCTGAAGCTCTTTTGCAGGTCAGTTTCCACTGCTAACTACGAAGAAGGTGTTCTGGAAAGGAGTGCTAGAGGAGCTGCTCTGGTTCATCAAGGTTTGGCGTTTGGATGTCTCTGTGCGTGGTGTGCCTGAGGGTGGTATTAACAGAATGAACTAGTGTGGAGTGGAGTAAGGAGTTTGGGGTGACTGCAGATGCTTCTGTTTGTATGGGAGACCAAATGAAGTGCAGCCACCTTATACACCTGCTGTTCCACTACACATCAAGGCCATTATTTTCAAGACAGAACTGTGTGCATTTTAATCGAGACTATTGCATTGTTACCAATTAGAAGAGTTTTTCCTATGTTTCTTTTTAAGGGAAATAGTCTGAAATCATGAGAGCTTTTGCTCATTTGACTATAGCACTGTAGTTTTAGGGCCTAAATCACAGGCCCTGCACTGAAGTTGACCTATAGATGAACCTCACAACCCCAGACTATATAGTATTAATCACATATGTAATGTATTGATAATCTATTTTAGCATATGTATATATATATATATATTCCAATGCCAATCTGTAAAAGCTTTGCTGTAAGACTAAACGTGCGGTGGAAACCAGCAGAGTCATCTTTCTTTAGCTAAAGGCCAGGCGCAAGGCTGGGAAAACTAGCTGCCTCTTGCTTTGTTAGGAGTATGTTACAAGACTGTGAGACCAGAGGCCTGTCTTGGGTGAGAAATACGTGATTAAGGATCAAAGTAGACAGAGAGACTCCCTTATATTCTTCCTTTAGCCCTGGCCAAGCTGTGGGAGGAATCCAACGGAGTGAACAACACCAGATGTTCCCGCGTTCAAAGTTATGTGAGGTTGTTTATTTAATAGTATAAAAGCTGGACCCTCTTGCAGCAACTTTGAGGATCTCACCTACGAGTGGACGCACTGCACAGGGCTTCCCAACTGCCGGGACGGTTCTTCAGAATCCTCTCTGCAACAGGGGCTCCCCAGCGACTGCGGATCTGGATGATGATATTAGGGCAATTGATGATGTATCTTTCTTAATAACTATCGCTAACTGTATATAGTACTGATTAGGGGCATTACCCTGCTTGTTCTCCTTGCTGCTTAAAACTAGAGTATAATAAGCTTGCATTGCCTTATTCTTGTAATACTTTAAAATAGACAGTAGAGTAACCTTATCCTGTTGGTGCCTGTGTCCCTTTTTCTGCAGGACACCCTCCACCCCGTGCCAGTTAGCAAAACTACCACACAGTTGTAAAGCCTAGCACCGTCTATTTTATTAGTGTTCAAATAAGAAATAATAACATGAAGTAGATTTAGGCAATTTAATGATCTGCTTTTTAATATTGAGATAGCTTCTGTTGATTTGAACAGAAACAAGTTGCGTGGATCCACATGTGCAGCAAGACAGATGTAAACACTAGGCTTTTAGTAGCAAACCTGAGATCTGATAGAGCTAATAGCTGTAGTGAGAGTATTAAAATTCAACTATAAATAATACATTATGATGTGAGTGTTCTTTTGTATGTTGTGACATTGTGCAGGTATGGGAAAGTCTACCTAACCACTTGCTAAATAGCAGGACTCAAATACACATTCCTTTTTTAAAAGTACCTTTTTTTCAAATATAAAAGACCATACACTCTCCAAAACAGAGCGCTATGTTGTTTTGACCATGTTGCAGAACTCGGTGAAATTTCTCTGGGTCATTTTGTCACATTTGTCGTTTTTTATAATATTAACACAAGTATTTTGAAGACCTTAAGCTCGTTATAGGTGGCTTGGCAAAGACAATGCCTCAACTGTAAATTTTTTGTTTGTCTATTTTCATCTATCTGTAAAGTCTTGTTCTCTGCAAATGTGCATATGAAATTACCTTGAGGCTGTAATCTTTGTTTGTTGCAGAGCTGAGTTAAGTAGCATCAGCATGGCACTTCAAACTATCCTTGTATGTTGCTCATAAGTTCTATTCTGCCCACGTGCCAGAACTTCATCCCAGTACATTAATCAGGATGTTCATTCTTTATAAGTGGAGAAAAGTGGACTTCTTTTTGTGTCTTGCAGGGTTCGACAAATGCCAAAGAGCTCTCTGCAAAAGGCGTGAAGATTTGGGATGCTAATGGATCACGTGAGTTTCTGGATAAGCAGGGTTTCAGCACCAGAGAAGAAGGGGATTTGGGACCAGTTTATGGTTTCCAGTGGAGGCATTTTGGAGCAGAATACAAAGATATGCACACAGGTAATCACACACAAACACAATCTTCATTGCTTAGTGAGACAGCTGTTCCCTTCCGGAAGTCTGAGTGTAATTGGACTGTTGTTAAAGGGACCATTCACAGTGTGGACTGCCGTTAAAAAAAGAGTCAGAAAAAGGTACTTGTCTGCTTAGTGTCACTTTTAAGTCAGGTTAGCAACATGGTTATTTATCTTCTTTCATCTTATTTTTTGTCAATACAGTCTCAATGTTCACATCAGTTACAGATATTAGTATTGGCACGTTGACTGCTGGCAGAATACAGTTTTATGCTAGCACAAATGATGCAAATTGTGAACTGGCGCTTGTAAAAACTTAGTAAAATGTTTCAGAATTCTTGAACTTGGAAGTTCTGAGGCGTTACACAGCTTGTAAGAGTGAATAAGACAAATTCCCATAGGTTTCATTACTAATAGATTCCCATAAGTTGCATTACTAATGGACAGGTAATAAGGTTTAGGAACTAACACAGCTATTTGACAAGGCTTCCGGCAGAAGAATTCCCTGAGTTGCTAATTATGTAGCATTACTTTGTTTGCCAGCTTGGGTCTCCCTGTAACCATAATTTAGTGCTGCTTTGCTTCAGTGTTATTAGAAAAAAATTAGTTAGCAGCCACGGTGATTCACTGGCATGAGTCAGAACAATGAGTAAGAACTAATGACTCTTTTATTCTGGAATCCATTCTAACATTCACTTAATTCTTATATAACTGGTATTGAGCCTAAAAATCAGCCTGTGAACGTCATTGAGTGAAATGCAATATCCTGTGCTATACATGATTAAAGTTACCTTCTGGCACTGAATGCTATGTAAAATTTGTTTTCAGACGTGACTTTGTGGGTGCTAGATGGCATTAGTGAATGCAAAGAATGCCACCACCCCGTCTGGACATTTTATGTTATGTTATGTTATGTTATGTTATGTTATGTTACGTTATTTTCTTTTATGTTATTTTATTTTATTATTTATTTGGAACACTGTAGAGTGCATCTGAACATTTTAGTTGTTTGTTTGTTTAAGAAGGAACACTGCAGCGTTCATCTAGAAGGGCATCCTAATCCAGAAATACAATGAGCAAATTACTTCAACTACCACTTATAACTACGGAGTAATATCTTTCCCATTCCAGTACAGCTTTTGTCCTATTTAGGTAACAAGTCGTCGTAAATGGTTAAGTGAAGTGCTTTGTCCAATTAATTTTTTTGTATTGCAGCTTTTGTTTCCTGGGATGTAGAGTTTATGCAGACTTCTTATTTGATCTTAAAAGTCTCTAATTGTTGAGGCTTAGAATAAAGTGTTCTAAATAGGAATGATCCTGTTTCCGTGGGTACTAAAGGACACAAAGCACACAAAACAGATAGGGGGACATACAAAAATACCATCACGAAAATTTCACAAGCCTTAGAGCAGGCTAAGTAAGACCAAGAATAGCCTACTTCTAGAGGTGCCAACTGATAAATTTAGTCACTTTCAAAGTTACAATTAAAATCTTCAGATGTTGTCACTTGGGTATTGCTCTTCAGTGGGATGTGGGCTGAGCCTTAAAAGAATATAATGACTTCAATCTATCTGGCTTTGATCTTATTTGGTATCTTTCTTCAGATTACTCCAACCAAGGTGTTGATCAGTTGCAAAAAGTGATTGAAACGATCAAAACCAATCCAGATGACAGAAGAATCATTATGTGTGCTTGGAATCCCAAAGGTATTGTACAGCAGACTTTTACGCAAATGCAGTTGCACATTACCTTGCTCTATGCTAAACTGTTCTGGTCCTGTGTCAGCCGTCACTTCAGCGTGGTATCTTTGCTAATTCTTTATAAAACCACTGGGAATACACTAAAAATCGCCAGGGGTTTTAAGCGTGATTCTCTTCCTACTTAATTCTTATGTTCAGACCTCAAAAATTTTGAACTGTTACTTCAAGGTTTTTCTCCCCAGTTTAAAGTGAAGGATATACCTGGCTACTAGTGTCTTTGACATACATTGTCCGTTCAAAGAGAGCAGTACTGTTTTAAAAAGGTTAAAAAACCAAAAAGGTTAAAAAAACCAAAGCAGCATATCTGTGTTTTAGCCATATAATAAACTGTAAACTTAACCAAAACCTTAAAACTAGAGAACAAACTGTTACTTATGTTGTCATAATTTCCTTGACCATAGCTTGTTTAGATACCCATTCACTTTGTAGGGCTACTTCTAAATAAGAGGTAGTAGCGGAGAATATTTAGCTGCAGCAGCAGCAGCAGCAGCAAAGTGCAGAAAAAAATCACGCAGTGTTTTCCACTTGTGTCTCTGAAAGGGGATGCCGCCTGCTCTTCGTGTTATTTTTAAGGTTAAACGTTCTCATATCAGGAGACACCCAGTTAAAATTTTCCTTATCAAGCTGTAATTGCACTGTCTGCACTTCAAAGCATAGATAAAGACTCAAAAGATCTTTTGTTTTCTGATCATTATTTTTTATTGATCATTACTTTTATATCTCAACAAGCAGTAAAGGCATGTTGCAATGGCAAGAGAGTAAGGTGAAGCAGTTGGAAGTCGCTTTTGGGTACATGTTTAATTTTACTCTTAGCGCCCTCCTTTAGGGCAATCAACAGTCTCACCGAGGTGAGTAAAACTAAACTGCTGTGCAGCATTATGGCATAAATCTGTTCTGTGGAATATCTGTTTATGACTTTTCTGGTCATATAGCCCAGGAGACAGCTTGTCATGATCCAGACTTACTGCTTGGGCAGCAGGTGCTTTTTAACAAGAGAAAAAGCAACAGAATGGTAGTGCAGTTGGATTTTTACTCTACTGTATCTCATTAAATGCTTGTTCAGCTTTTACATTTTCTACATTTACAACATACTAACGCTGTTATGATTTCCCTCCCACCCCTTCTTGTACTACAATTCCTAGATATTTCTCTGATGGCCTTGCCTCCATGCCATGCCCTTTGCCAGTTCTATGTTCTGAATGGTGAACTGTCTTGCCAACTCTATCAGAGGTCTGGAGATATGGGACTAGGAGTGCCTTTCAATATTGCCAGCTATTCACTGCTCACATACATGATTGCCCATGTCACCGGGCTAAAGGTAGGCTGTTTAATCATTTTACTTAATCTCGTCTGAGAAGTGAGGGGCTAAAAGAAAAGACTTCTCATGTCAACCCCCCCCCCCGGAATTAACATACTGTTCAAAAACGTATGTATATTCAAATACATATGTATTTCATGTAAATTGTCTGTGGTTAGTGCTGTTAGGATCAAGAATGTAAAAATGTAAGAATTCTTAAATTCATTCCAAACAGGCAGAAGCTCCTCAAGGTCTTTTAAGCTGAACATGCCAAAACTGACCCACTCCACTAGCCTACTTCTTAGGGATCTGGACTGAGCACTTGTCCTTACAGGATAATAATACAGAAGTGATTAAATTTTGTAGCATGTGTTTTTTATTGGAAGCAAACAGTAGATCAGCAGTTGCTGTCAAGATTCCAATTTGGATATTCTGCCCACCTAACTTCCAGCTATAATTTCAGCTGGGTATTTTTTTCATTTCCTACTGTAGATGATAATGTGGAGTGGCAGTATGTGCTCAAATAGCTACTGCTGTCACCCTAGAGCTGTATTTTGTAATTTGGCAGAGTAATTTAAATGCACCACGGTCTTATACAAGTGAAACCTCATTTTCTTTAGAGCATGTAAAAAAATTATACTAGCAAGGCCATTTGTGCATGATCCTCCTGCTACCAGCAACATGAAGGGGAACCTAAATAGGGAAGTAGGGAAGAATTGGACTTTACAGCAGTTGCAGACATACTTAAGAAATTAGGCCAAGGTACTAGAAAAAGTGAAGTTTAACGTTGCATCCATAAAGGAGCTTTTGCATCTTAGATACTTCCTCACACAGCTTTGTGCTTTTTAGCGTAATGTATCGGAGGCTGGTAAAATAGCCAATAAAAAGGGCCTGCTCAGTCGAAGAAAATGCAAGCTTGCAAAACCCATCTGGATGCTTGTTAAATGCTTTAGGATTTAGCCTGTGGCTGACACCTTTGCTGCCACAAACTACACTGTTTAGTAGTGGCTAAGGCAGCTAGTTTGCAACCAGCTTTGGCAAGTCCTGCATGCTAGAAGTGGAGTGGAAAAGCTGTATGTCACTGCCTGATCTGTTTCCATCTTGGTGAGCAGATCAGTAGTGCTCCATTGATTCACCAAAGCTGTTCTCCTAGCAGGATTTCAGAGGTAATTTGGTTTTTTGGTCAGCTAGTGGAAATTTCGTTATATTTTTCATTAATCATGCGTTAGTCTGGGAGAATAGTGTCCTTCAAATCTTGCAAGGGTGTCTTGATAATCCAATGCAGTACAGAAGCTGCAATTCCACACTAGATGTAAGATGCCGAGTACTGGAAGCATTGTAATGGTCTATTTCTTGAAACCTGACTGTTTGAAAACCACATATGTTCTCCTTTCTCTTCAGCCCGGAGAGTTCATACACACATTAGGAGATGCTCACGTATATCTGAATCATGTGGAACCTCTAAAAGTTCAAGTAAGTACCTGTTCTGCATTCTTGTATCCTTCTATCTTCCCCAGTGCTTATCTAATACAAAGTTACCTTGGTATTAAAAATATCCTTTTGCAAATACTAATTTGTGTGACTTTTCTTCTTATCTTTACCCTAATAATTGTAGTACCTTAACCTCTGTTCAGCTCAAGTTGCAAACAGCACATTTGATGCGTATCTGTGTCAGAATTTCCAACTTCATTTCCTCTGTAAGGAATTAAATCTATAATCACCAGTACTGGTCTGCAAACAGAAAAGGCTTGCAGTGCATTTGGATGATCCCAGAATCCACTTTAAAATATGCTACTGTTCCCTATTATCAAAATACTAATGTAGATTCCACCTAACTATATTATAATTATTATTTTTTTGAGTATAAATCTTGTTGGGGAGAGGGAAAATCTGTGTAATGTAATCTGAATTGAGATTAATGAAATCTATAGCACAAAATCTCTGCCCTCAAATATTGGCATTATTCAATAAGGTTGCTTTTATTTCAGCTTCAGAGGGAGCCAAGACCTTTCCCCAAACTCAGAATTCTTCGTAACGTTGAAGACATTGGTGACTTTAAGGCAGAAGACTTTCAGATTGAAGATTATAATCCTCATCCACCTATTAAAATGGAGATGGCTGTTTAATGCTATAAAACAGCTTCTGTTAACGTGGAAATGTACCTAAGCTACTTAGCCTGCTCTGCTTAAAGTTATGGGGGGTTCACGTGCTTCAAAAGATACGTACTTTATTATTGAAAGAGAAACAGATACTAGTAGGCCAGTACTGCCTTGAGCACTAAACTGTAGTCGTACAGAACAGATGATTTCTGCTGTGCTGTGCAGGTGCTAACTCAGTTTTAAATTGTTAGTGGGATAGTTTTCTCTATGTTTCAGTCACCAGTGGCCATTTGTGTTACTCATCAGTTACTATGTGCGAGTAGCACTTGCTTACGTGCTCTATTTAGTACAGAAAATAAGAACTTTTATGTACTATAGAGGATTCCTTCAAGTTTGTAGAAGTTTTTTAATATGTTCTAAAGAGTATAAGTTTAATAAAGCTTTTTTTTTTAAAGAAAACTCTTCTGGAAAGGATGGTGCATATTTCATTTTATTGTGTTCATTTATAGCTAGTAGGAAATAAGAGCTGGAAAGTAAAGATAAATTCTGTTTTCCTTTAGGATCTTGGAGGGTGAGGATTAGCAAGGAAAACCAAACTTCCTATGGTCTTCATAGATGAGCAAGCAGGAAGACAAAGGATCTTAATGGACCTTTGTCTGAAATGCAGTCTGCATAACATCTCTGTATCTCTGGGTTTTTTTATTCCCCAACCCTACATAAATGATGAATTTGATATAAATCAACAGAGCTGTAGTTAAACAGATGTTACCAGATAGTATTAGTAATGATTTGTCATCACTTAGAGCCAGATCCCACAAACATATGGACTAATTTTGCAGCCTGGAGCAGTAAAAGTTAGAAAAGATAGTATTTGCAGGATTAAAATTTATTCGTTACATCTTATCAGAATTCAGCTTTCATCTCTTGCTGTCCTTGCAACTTCTGCAGTAACTTCAGTCCTTAAAAAATTCCTGTTCAGGAATTCAGTTGTGAATAGATCTATGGTTAATACTCAGGCAAAGCATATCAATATGTATTTGAACACATACTTGGGGAGACACCCAGTAATTTTTTGCTTCATTTTTAAAGTCAGTAAGCTGGTAAATATAATTGTAAAACTTTACAATTTGAGATAATGATAAGAATTTAATAAACTAGTCTTATGTTTTTAAAGTCACCTAGGTTAGATATTCCAGGTGTCATCTGCTTTAACGACACCTCCCAGCTCTAGGTTGTCTGCAACTTGCTGTGTGCATACTTCTGTAGATTAAAGGTTCCTGAGTGTATTTACAGTCCTCTAAAGTACAAGAACACAATTTAGGTTGCAAATTCACTTACCAGTTCTGCCTACACTTACCAAGTTAAGTTCCTTTTGCTGGAAATCACTTCATGTAAAGCTTCAGATGAGGTGGACTCTGCAGGGCGTTTTAGCAACTGTATCCAGAGAGGATGTGAAAGAGAAAGTGGCCTCAGAGCTTGACTAGTGGGAATTCGAAGTCTCATTGAAGTTAATCAGGACAGGAATACCCAGCCAAGAGAAGAATATAGAATGTGAATCATTTAATTCCTTTAATAAATTAAAGAGGAGTTGGTCCCAACAGATGGAAAATTAGAAAAAAACCTTTTTATAAAGTATTACCTTTATGAACCATGGCAAATGGTCTATTCTCATGCAGGTGTAAGGATGTACATGGCATGCTTAAATAGACCTATATATGTAGCTCTGGAATAATAAACTACAACTTCACTGTTCCCCTTTATAAGCACAATTTGATACCAGTAGCAGTTATTGAAATGAAGCTTGTACCTTCAGGAAGGTTTAGGCTGTTCAAAATGTCAGAAAGATGTAAAAAGCAATCTTAACACAGCAGAGTATCGTGTGAATAAAAGTGAAGATACACATTTTAAGCTAATAGGTATGAGACTTCTATGATTTCAAGCAACAATATGAATATTCAAAGAATTTGAATATATAGACTTAAATAGGTGCTCAGGAAATTTTGATTTGCAGAATACGAAGACTTCACTGCTGCAGAGATGACCAGTTCAACTGCAGGCTACATTCAGTGCAGCATTTCAGACAAAAGGAGACATTATTAGATCCTTTTCAGAAGCTATGAAGGGAATCCATGGGCCCACTGAGAGAAGGGAGGGTTCCTGGACTTTTGTCCCTCATGCTTCCCAGCTGATGAGTTAAAGAGCCATACTGATGGCAGTAGAAGTCAGTTCCTTACCAGCTCTGCATACCCGTAGCACTTCTGAGTCCTTGCGATTTGTCCTGCTGACTGCTACACTCATTCTGCCTCACAATTTGGCCTCAAAGAGTTTCTTTTTATCATTTCCCCACTTTCCAAAGGCAATTCAAGGAAATTGGAGATAGCGAAGAAATTTCTTGCCACTATGCTCAAATACCAACTCCCTCTATGTTCTCCACTCTTAGGCTAACTTTTGTAACCCACGTTATTTCCAACTTGTTACGATTCGCTGCAAAATTGTCCTTGCTGCAATACCAGGAAGAGCATTAGTTAACTGGTCACGATAGATAAGGAGTCAGAAAAGAAAGAACTGGTTTTGAATTTTGAGACAAACACCTTCCTGATCAGCTGTCAAAATCAATAGTCTGTTCATTAGTCTGGTGAGTTTGCCACCATAGTGACTGGCATCGGTGAAATGTCTGAATATGGAACACAGCCCACGTTTTAAGTACCTTTGTCGAAACCATGAAATGTTCACCGTCACCTGCTTGAAGTTTAACCCACACTGATTTCCTTTTGTAGCCCACAAGTAGGTAGGTGGGCTTGTACAGTAGCAAATCAAGTGCATGCGCTGACCGTCATGTAGCAATATCTTTTTTAAGGAAAAAAAGAGTGATCACTACTGTTGATTGCTACTTGTTGGTTTGGTGTAACTAACCAGCTTTCAAGGCTTTCAGATACTGGGGTATAATCAAATACTACCAAGTGCTGGACCAATTCACAGAGACCGCAATTCATACTAGAGAAAGACAGTACCCAGTACCAAGACATTCTAAGCCCGTTGATGCAGGCCTACAGCAATGCATGCAAACTTATTCCCAGAAAACGTACGCACGACAGTTGAAGAAAATAATCTGACTAGTTCGGAAGGTGGGCAGAGAAAGACTGTCTCATTGCTGCTGCATTTTGCAGAGCCTTATTCCGGAACTTTTTAGTCATCAGCAGCACAGACAAGTTTTCATTCACACTTCCCAGCCTGCAGCTGTCAATTTGGAGATAACTCAAGGCCTTAGCTTGCTGAAGCTGTTTAAATATCACTCTGTTGTGATGGTGTAAGGAAAAAAATAAAAAGTTAAGACCCAAAGTCTTCCAGATTAACATATTACAAGAACTGCTGGCAACTAATATAAAAACATTTGTACAGTGTCCCTCCTGTGTGTGTCAATAAATCCAAATTATTTTAATGACTCCATTTAAATGAGCAATCGCATGTGAATTTGGATGAAGTTCAAGGATGCTGCCAATATTAAAATATTATAATATTACCAGTATTAAAAATAGTCAGCTTATACTTGTAACGTTAAGAGCACTACACCTGAGACAATGGACTGAGGTACACTGAAAAAAAATCACTGTGTGCCAAAGGGCATAGTCGTACTGGAGTGAGTCTGGAAATTACTGCTCCTTAAGTGGATGTTGAACCAGGTAAGTGAAAACAAAGTGAAAATGCCAAGTGAAAATGGCTCTTCTGTTCCAGGGCAAGGACAGGGGCTTAACCTATGCAAAGGCAGCTGAGTTTGTAGTGAAACTGTTATGCAATGCTCACACAAACTGATCAGGCAGCTCTGCCAGACAATTGCCTCACAGACTGCCCCAATTTTTTTTTTTTAGGATTTAGGTTTCTTGGGGAGTGAACTCACCTGCTCCTGTAACCCACCTGTTTCCCCAGGCAGGGACTTGGGGTACACTGGGGACTGGGCTATCTTAGCCCCGCTTCAGCATGCTCAGGACTGGAGAGCTTTGGGATGTGCTTGCCTATGTGAGTGAGCAGCTATTCTAGTTCTGAGTAAGCTGAAGTGAATATAGTAGTGATTTTGCTGAAAGAAATAATTCCTTCACCTGGAAACCTATCTAGTGAGATGAGAAATGTCCTTGCAGACAAGATACACTTGGATGAGAGTCAGGATTTAATTTCTAGCCGTGCTACAGATTTCCTGTCTAGAGCTCGGCTAAGTTGTTCAGTCAGTTCAGGCTTCACATTAATCTCCCAGGTTTGTAGTATGGATAATAGTACTCCCCTTACTCACAGGGGAATTCTGTGAATAAATACATTAAATGCTTATATGGTTCTCAGATGTTACGGTGAAAAGAAGAAAAAGCTTATACAAACCAGCAGGTAAAGCCAATATTCAGAGCTGGCCTTTGCTTTGTAAAGTAAGGCTATACTAATGGATAATTCAAACCCATCCTAATAGATTTTCATTATAAAACATCTCCCTCCTCAAATGAAGTGCTCTATCTGCTGTTAGACAACAGATGAGAGGGAGAAGCACAATGAAATATGTTCATAGTGGGACCTGGCACGAGAAACTGGCAGCAGAGAAACTATGCTAATGCAGATGCTGTTTTCTCCAGTTGCTGCAGAGAATTAAGAGTTTGTTAATTCACATTGTTTGGCTCTGTAGATTTAGTGTTAAGACTTGGCAAAAAGATGCATGCAATAAAAAACAATTTAATGTTAGGTTGGAGGCTGCTGTTCTGAAAGGTACCAGCCTGTCTACTGGCACCTCCTTATTTATTATACAGCATGATTTTCTGGGATTTTGATCTTTACATTTGAGTTAGTGCAGCACAAATAGAGTTGACAGAAGAAGATGATCTATGAACCTCTCCACTCTAAAAGCCACTCCTTCCTGCAGACACGGTAAGACTATGTCTACACATGTGGTGCTGTTCTGAGCAAAACACTCATTTAAGCATCAAACCCACAGAGCAAAATGGAAGCTGTAATAATTATCCTTGGGCTACAGGGGGTATCAGCTTTGGCACATTGTCCAGCCTACGTTGTTCTGCACAGATGTTATCAAAGTTGTCTCACGAAGTCGCAGTGTGCTGGACAGAGCAACATGGACATCCTCATTGTACCTTGCTCCTCTACCTTTCATATGGGCAACCACGATCATGGATGCATTCTTTCGTAATTCTCACTGATGTGAGAATATGAAGCTTTAGCAATTACTTTTGTAATGATAGTTAAAAAAACAGGTACTTTAAGGTTGTTCACAGAAATCATGTGTGGAAAGAATGAACCAGGAAGATAAGGTGAAGGGAGGCAACCTTGGTAGGGAACAGCTGAAATAGATACCAAATAATTTTCATCTGCAGTATTTAACTTAACTCTTAACTAGAGAAATGCAAAGATTTGGAAACAACTCCAAAGGTTATGAAGCAGTTGCATTAAACAAGTAGTAGTAATTAGGAAAAAGCATAAAGCACTGATACATATACTCACATGTTCTTGGTTGCCCCATCAATTCCTAGCAGTGCTAAGGCCTGCAAGGAAATTACAAACGTTCAAGACTTGCTTCTGGTTTTTAGTTCCCAGCCAAGTTACTCAGTAGCATAAAGAATGGAATAACAGGTGATTCAGTAAACTGTTTTCTGCTCATTTTACAGAAAATGTAACACACGTTATAAATTTTTTTTTATTATTTTTTCTTCTGCTTTCTCTGCTCTGTGAACAAGGTGAAGAAATATATAGCAGTGTGTGTGCAGCACTAAAGAAATGCACGTACTGTGCCTCTGGAATTTAACAGTGCTGCTAAGTACAGCATGTTGGGAGCACAAATTCTAAACCAAATTTCTAATTTCCCTGGAAACTAAAAGTTTTTTTAAAAAAGTCCATTCATGTTTCATACTAAATGTTGGCTGCCTTCCTCATGCAGGCATTACAGTCCTTTTTTTTTTTTAAACAAACTATTTCTTTAAACTTAAGGGAATACAGGTGCAGAATGCATATCAAGATCCTGTAGCTAATACATTTAATGCTGAGGGAACAGTATCAAAATTACAAAACAGTACTCACTGGAGTCACTGTATTATTATTAAAGCAAAAAAATAACTCTCAAAGCTTAAAAATGGTTGCATGTCCCATCTGGAAATGCATATCCTCATCTGGAAAAGCTGGCTCCTTAATCCAAGAAGCTTTAAGCTCAGCTAGTTTAGTGACCCACTCTTTCTTTATTTCCCATTGTTGGTTTGCATCCAGCATCTGGGGATAAGGAAAATAGAAATCAAAAACAACAAAGGATTTTTTTATTGACTTAATTTTATGTCAAGCTGTCATAAAAAGAGCTGCAAATTTGATATGAAATGGTCGAAATTCAGGAAATAGAGAGGAAATTAAAAACTGGAATTGCCATCTTTTCCCTATAGTACTTTTGGCCACAATTACGCTACGTTGCAATGACTACAGCAATATCCAGACTAGGTTTTAACCAAGCAGATCAGGAGCTGCAGGAAGAAGAGCAGAGTATTCTGTGGGCATGAGTGTATCTTGGCAGGATCTACTTGAGTAAAGCACCCTAAACCATGGACATGGCTGCCTGAAATTTTCGTCAGAAAAGTTTCTTGACAAAAAAATTTCAGTAATTTAAATAAGATGCGTTTCTCAAGCAGCAGTTCTCTCCCACGCAAAGGAGCATTTTTCTCCAAGCAAAAAGTGAACTATCTGAAAATGACACCACAGTTCCCCTGCAGGTTCTCCAGGTCCTTGCCATCTTATATTCACAAAGTTCCTGGTTTGGCTTTTCATAATGTACAGGCACCCCATGAAAGGTCCCTGCCCCGCTGTAGCACCCAGAGTAGGCGGGCAGCTGTGGTATGTCAGGGAACACATGGTGTAAAGAATCCAGCCTGTAGCTGTCAACACAGTAACATTTCAAAATCAAAATGTGTGACTTCCATCTAATTATTCCTTTGCATTCAAATATTTAATTTTAAAAAGCTTCTTTTCCAGTATAATTTTGGCCAAACATTGGTGAAAAAAGTATTAACTGGCTTTCCTTTAGAAGCCTTCCTGGATATAAAAGGCACTTTAAATCTTCTAGGACAGTCCTAGAAGTGGGATTTCCACACAGACCTGAATGGAATTTCTGGCAGAGAAATACAGGATAAAATTCTTAGTAATACGTGTACTTTGGTTGTGTTCAATGCTGCTGGTTTTTTATATATATCAATATTTGTTGCCATCATTATTCAAGATTTGAAGAAGAAAGAACAAAATATTTGTCAAGAAATGTATATATTGAGAGATATTTCATCTAATGGCTTGTAATAGAAAATAATATAGTATGACAGTAAAAAAGTTACAGTCACCATTATTTTATCTGAGCCAATCATTTCTTGCATAGAACTCTATCCGCAAATGTCATCCTGAAGCTTTTCATCCACCTTTACTTTGAACCAAGATACATATTTGGAAGAAGATCACTTCTGAATGATTAATACAGCAGTAAACTGGAATCCATAAACTAGAATTTACAATTTCAGCATTGCTGTCTTACAGAAAAAACTTTCTTATTATTTCTCTTCCCTTGTGAGTAGGCTTCATCCTACCCTGAAAATAAAACAGCAATGTTCTTTTCATAAATCAATAGAAACACGATTATCTTCATTTGTGATCAGCCTTCAGCATCGCTATACCATTTTCCCGCAATGCAGCATTATGCAGTAGTAGAAGGGGAAAATGTCTGAGGTAGTACAGAAGCAGAGTCATCAGTGCCCATATCATAGGCCTGGGAGAGTTAGATCAGGTCTAATCCATCTGTTCAAAGCATAAAAACCAAAAGAATAACACTCAATACAAGAGTTTACAGTACATTGTTCAGCCTTCTCTCAAGGCCTATGTGTGTAACTGCAAGCAAAATTACATCAACTACACATCTCCAAATAGCTCTACAAAACTGCATCTAGAATAATATTAATTTACACATTTTCAGAACAGAAATAAGCTTTTTATTTCTTCCTAGGATGTAGCAGAAAACCATCAGAAAATGAGATCAGATATATGAATAATATCCAGCTGAATCAAACTCCTCAACCCAGCTAACTGCAACATACGATAAATTTTTCTAATACAGCTATGAACACGGGACTCAGCAACACTATTTCCAAATATACTGAAGTGTATGTTTACCAGAAGATAAATCTTAGCTGTATCAACTAAATATGACGCCAATATAGTGTCCAAAGGTTTCACAATCTTTCATAGAAAGCCAAGCATATGCAGCTCTCTCTTGCAATAAGGATGCTGCTTCATGAAGAGCCTTCTGCTGCTGACAGTTTCAGAGTATCCCTCAAAGCCAAGGCAACCCTAGAAGTTTAGAAGAAATTAGCAATTATCAAACTTTTGAGGTTCATCTTGTCTGTGAAGGAGACATCCCTATTTCTTATCTATGAAGTTACTGTAGGTTAAGGGCACTGTTCTATCCAAGCATAAACGTTAGGGTTTTTTTCATTAACACTCTTAATGATCACACTTTTGGTTAATTTATATCACTCTCCTTAGTATCCCTGTGTGCACAAGCTTCTTGCTTAAACCAACCCACCTGCATCCAGGCAAACTTGCTATTATATGCGATATACCAATATAAAGAGACTTCCATTTTTATCTTAATACCTTGTTCTCAATACTCTTATTCCTTGGCTATATCCTTAGTCATAGATAGGACTGTTTCATTGCCTTACTGGTGTTGCTATTATAGAAGGGAAAGGTTGCAAAAACAACAAAACTTACCTACACAGAGCTAAGCCGGAAGCTCTTTATTGCAGTGGTGCAGAAGCATGGGAATCATAGAATGGCCTAAGCTGGAAGGGACCTCAGAGATCATTTTAATCCAACCTCCCTGCTATAAGCCAGGGACGCCATCACTTGACTAGATCAGGCAACACATGGGGACCAAACAGGAATCGAACCCCGGACCTCGGTGTTCTCAGCACTGCACTCAACCCACTGAGCTGATCACCTAATGCTTTGAATATATGACAAAAATTCAGCCTACTTATACACTTTTTGTGCAAAGTCATGATCTGTAACATATTTTGACATAAACATGCATACTAGGCCCGCTATTAACTTTAACCTCTAAAATGATTGGTTCCACCCTTATCAATATTCCTATATCATATTTCCATACAATCGTTGGTCATTGTGGTGAGGCCACATTTGATCATAAGGCACAAAATAGGGAGGTAGGGAGGTAGGGTGTCATGCCCACGTGTATTGATCTGTCTAAATAAAATAAGCTGGTATTATTAGAGTGCAGGTGCAGTGCTATAGATCTGGCTTTGACAAGTACAAAACATTCCCTGCCAGTTTTGCAACTTGTACCAGCTCTAGCTCTAGCCAAGGCCTGCATCTGTTATTTCTTAGCGTAAGTAAGGCTTTATATTCCTTATCCCAATATAAATAAAAAAACTAATTTAATTAAGATAGTGATTAGTTATTCATTAAGCAATTAGCTCCTTAAAACTTAAATTTGATTACAACACTGGGAAAATTACTTAAATGGCATTGAGCCTGCTTTTACCTTCCAAAATGGATCTACAAAGTCACAGTTGTACTCAGTCCAGTAAAACTTCTAAGTGTTTAGGGGCCAGCAGTGAGAACTGATCATCATCTATTAAAATTTCCCGACTTCACATACCATTTAAAATCTTACCATGAGAAGACCGAATATTCACACCTGTTTTAAGCGCTGGCCTGAGTAGTCCAACCAGGCACAGGATCTTGTATAAGCCAGATATCCACTCTTCAACATTTGCTGTTCTGGCCCAACACAAAGAATTATGTGGCAAAAAGTCATCAATGTAGAACAACTCAAATGTCTGACTTTTTACTCCTGGAACACAGGAAAAGATGCTAGCAAACAACAGGCTTCATCTCACACAGTGCCTTTCCCATTCTCCAAGAAACGCAAAATAATGGTTTTCATTAGGTACAGATATGCTTAACCTCACCCCTTTCTTTTTTTTCCCAGGCAGGCCATTTTGGAGTATTTCTGGAGAGAAACAAGCACAAGTATCAAAATACATTGAACAACAACTTCTCCTCACCCTCCAGATTTCATCACCACACTTGTCCCTCCTACCTGTCTTAGTCTCACAGGCTGGGGGGGGATTCCGGAGCGAGCTACTCCCACCAAAGCTGATAACTCAAGGATCAGGAAGATGGAGGGTACCAAAGTCCAGCTTTGAAGGAAAGATGGCTTACCATAAGCTTCTTCACCTGTTAGCACATCAGTAATATATCTGAAATTCATGGAGAATAGCAATTCTTTGGCATCCTGATTCAGCATATGAAATAAAAAAGCACAGCATAATAAAGCAGAGTGATGAAAAAAGGTTTAAGTAATGATAGTCACTTGAAGAATGGCTGTCAATCTTTTCCCTACTTCTCTGAAGCAAGCAGGCAGTCAAGAGAGCAGATATTCTAACCCCTCCCCCCCAACCACCTCATCAGCCTGTGTTTGCACTGCCAAGTGTGTGTGTGCCTAATTTTATGGCTGTGAGTAGTTGATAATAAGCCCTTTTCAGCTTCCTTTTAAACTCTATCCAAGCAGGAGTGAAAAATTGAACAAGAAAGCCAAGTCATACTCTTCAGCTGTCAAATTAAGACAGAGAAGCACCCCTGTCGTCACACCTCCTGCTCTCAGGAATGGAAAAAACAGGTTATTTTAGAATAGGCTCTTTTAGATGTTAATGCTGAACAGAATTCCCCCAAAATGACTTATCACTTCAGCAGTGAGCAATACATGAGGCCCAAGCATTTGCTGGCAGACAACGGTAGCATATACAGTTCAGTTGCTGAGTTTTTAATTTTCAGTAAGGAATTCTTTTGGGGAAAAAGCCTCCAGCACATAAAAATATTAAACCAACCCCCCAATTATCCCGACTTAAAGCAATGCAGCAACTTGCCCAAATCATAAACAAAGACCTACACATTAAAGCACAGTCTCTAACTACACAGCTTCCAATTAGCAGTAGACATCAGTTCTGACTGCCAGCTGTGACTCTGGGGCTGGACAAGATGAGCTGCACAGCTTCCCCAGAAGAGGGTCTGGTTTGTTTCTCCGCATGAGGGTAGACACATGAAGAGGGTATGCTGGGAAGGAAGGACATATGTGAGCAAAAAGTAACACCCCCTGTCTGGGAAACAGCTTCTGTCTGAAATGAGCTGTAAGACCATTTCAGTTTGGACACCAACTAAAACATGTACTCTTCCAATACAGTTAAAATCTATAAGTTGGAAATATAACAAGATTACCTTATCTTGCGATTAGTAACTTCCACCTAAATTAGAAAACAAAACAAGTTAAATAACTGGAACCATGTGGATGCCATAAAAGAGATAGGACACAGACACTCTTTTTCTTTATGAGGAAGTGTCGCAAAGGGCAAATACGTTTGCATTTGGCATGCAAAATTAATTACTGACACCAAAGTAATGTGGTTCTCAATCCCAGGCAAGAACATTTGACACTTTCCCCTGAAAATCATTAAGGACTAAGCATCTTTCTTAATCTGGGTTCATTATTGAATCCTCCCAGGAGGGGAAGGCAGACCAAGAAAGTAAGACAGCAGCAAGAGCCCCACTTCCACAATGATGCACATCACAGACTTTAGTTTCAGTCAGGTGTCCCTAGGGAGAGCCCAGGAACTCATAAAAAGTTAATGTGGGATTAAACCAGGAAGCTCTCAGAAAGAGAGAGGCTCCATTTTGAATAGAAATTGAGTCCTTTCTGTTCCACAGACACATAAGGAGGAGTAAGACACTGAGCAACCAATAGATGCTGTAAATTTCTATTTTTCATCTGTAACAGCCAATAGATGATGCTGTTTTCTGTTCCTTCAGAATAGGACAAGATAGGAACAATAGGAACGATAGGACAAGAGCAAATGCATTTAAATTGAAGGAAAATAGCTTTAGACTGGATCTTGGGAAGAAATCATTCACCACAGGGGTGACAAGACTCTGGAATAAATTGCCCAGAGAAGCTGTGGATGCCCCCTCTCTGGAGATGTTCAAGGGCAGGTTGGATGAGGCCTTGAGCAACCTGGTCCAGTTGAGAGGTGTCCCCGCCCATGGCAGGGAGGTTGGATTAGGTTGTTATTATCCCTTTCACAATAGCTCCCCCAATGTGTCTTACCCAGCAGAGTTGTCTGCTGCTGGTGAGCTCTCTGCAGAAGCCTCCAGAGTTGATGACTACTTCTCCCACATCTCTGTTGACCATGTGAATAGAGAAATCCTTGACAGCACACATGACTGCAAAGCACATCAGACTTTACTGCCTCTTTACAACCAAATGTCTGCAAGAGAATGACTGTGAGCCCTTTCCTCAAGCTGTTACTTTGAGAAGTAACCTTTTCTGACAGTCTATGAATTTGAAATATCAGCATGGAACCATTCACTTTGCCGAAGACTAGATGGCCACTGTCAATTTAGTTGCATGGCCATGTTTCATCCTATACTTTCCTGTTTCCAGATGCTGATCCCTTCTTCAAAATAGTATTAATAATTACAAAGGGCTTTAAGAATGAAGAGTTGCTTTTTTATCAACTAACTCCACTGAGGAAGAGAACAGCCATCACCCTGGACTGGCAGCCTAGAACACTCCTGAAGAGGCGGAGGTCATTGGATCACATCTCTGAGGAAAATGACATTTCTATACCATCCCTTTAAAGAAACTGCTGCATCTCCCAGAGCTGTCTTGGTACTTGCAGTCATGTTCAAATTCTCATTTCCTCATAAGGCATCTTGGTTTTGGCAGTGAGACAATGGCAGCTGTTTCAAGTGCCCCAGACTTAGGGCTGAGGCAGAATTCTGGGTTTTTTTCCAGTCCCATATATTACTACTTAACTTCAACATATATTCCCAGGAAGGGATTTTGTTAGGGTGAACCACACACTTATCATGTCTAGCAAACAGTATCAGAATGCCAGAGGAAGGACAGGCATGGCGTGAAGCCTCATGCCAACCACCATTTGCTTTAGTGATATGGAATTAAGACAATCTTAAGAAATACAAGATCATGAGTCCAGTTCTGTGAGTTCTCCCCTGTTCAGGGTACTTGCTTGAGAGCTGTGAAACCAGTGTCTGAACCTCAGTTTTGTAAGAACTTGGTGTGATTCTGTCTAAGACAATTTACTTGCCTGTATCTCTGTTCCTCTGCTGTTTCTACCTGCATCGTGGGAAGAAAATCCCATCCCACTTTCCTTGGATGCGGTGAATCATGTACTACAGTGGTTGAGGTCATTTATGTATCTAGGCAGGTTGTACCAAGCACATTTTCCTCATGATGACAGAAGGGTGTTCAGCATCTTATAACAGACCAGGTGATACACAGGCTCCAATATTAGGCTGACTAAAGATAATGATTTATCCTTAAAGAAGTTTAAAATAACTGAGTATATACTTGCCACATTGCTAAGTGATTATAAAAAAAAAAGTCATTTCTGTAAGAAACAATTGCAAAGGTAGATTGAAGGAGGAAAAGGCATGATATCATCAAGTCACAGGTTTTGTGGGTGTTCAGCTGATTGCTTAGAGGATTTTGACATGTTCAGCAGTGCCAGTGAAATATCAGACTTGAGTGGCAAAGAAGGAATTGCTCATTATATAGTCTAGGGCACTGACTGGCTGAAAGGGCACTAGAAGGCCCTTCTAAAGCACTGCTGCAAAACAGTTGTGTATGGAAGTTACACCTGGTACAATGTCACAGGTTGGGGCTGGGCTGGCTACTAAACTAATGACAGATGCTCTTTATTGGCCCCTCTTCCTTCCCAGGAAAGGAAGAGAGAGAGAATAAGGGAGAGAGACTCACAGGTTGGAAAAAAAACTAAAACAGTTTAAATGAAATACTACTACTACTACTACTAATAATAATAATAAGAAGAACAACAACAATATCAAAACTCTCCTGACAAGTCACCACTAATGCTGCAGGGCAGGCACTGGGGAAGTCCCAGAGAACTCAGCAGCAGATGGGAACTGGGTTCAAGAAGTGGATTCAGGGACACACAGACTAGGGTCAAAGGCAGAAGAATGGAGAGTCCTCCTCAGACACCATCCATAGAAGAAGAGGGCTTGACCCTTGTTATCGCTCAGGCTTGACCCTTTAAAGGGTCAGCAAGCCTTGCTGATCATCCTTGGCTTTCCAGCTGATGGATCAGCTTTTGGATGGGAGTCATAGAGACTCGATATGATACTGTCTTCAATACATGGTCATCTCCTGTGTAGAGGAGACCCTCCTTGAACAACCAGCTCAGCACAGTTGTACTTGGTTAGCCACTTCACTCACAGCTGGTGTCTTGATACCTCCTCTTCAAATCACTGCTGACAATGTCTTGAAATATATTGTTGGTGCATAAGTCACTGGCGTGGCATTTCATCAGGGTCTAAAATCACCTGCCAGTTGCTATGAATCACCTCTTGCACAGGTAATTCTCTCAGGTATTTCATACTTTTTTCCATAGCGGACAATTTTCTCAGGTGCCATTCAGTATTGTCCCTAAAGGGATATCTGCTCTTTACAGTGGGCAAAAGTCACCTCTAAAGACTGAGGGTGTTTGTCTTTCTCACAAGAACCTTGTCAATGCCTTCGTCTCTGGCCAGAGACCCCAGCTGCCCGGCTTCCCAGCCCTCACAGCCTATGGTATGGGCACCATTGTCCCAATATTGGTGCAACCAGGTGATAAGTGGCTCAAGTCCCCTCTCACTTTTTGCAGCTCCTTCAGAGATAAGGACAGTTACCTCTGCTTCTGACTCCTTCCCCTGCCATGGCCCTGCTTGTGAAGGACCTTCTTTTGGATCATCCTTCATTATCACCGGCTGTGGCGTAGCTGCGGTGCTTGTAGGAGCTGGAGCAGCGGCACCGGGGGCTCGGGGGGTCTGAGTGGCTCAGTGCCTCTTGCCAAGGCAGCCAACACCCACACCTGCACCCATATTTAACCTGACACCACACATTCAGGAGAATCAATAGTAAATTCACTGATAAAATCATGATATTTAGATAGCAAAAATAACATCAGAAATCCTCAAAACCTAGTGGAGTCAGCTTGTGATAAAAGCGAGAAGCTTAACCTCCCCCCGCCCAAGAAAAAATTGAAAGTGTAATTAGTAACAAGATCCACTCCGTGGCGCCCGAGGTAGTCGGGTACGCGTTGGCCAAACTAATCCCAGCCTGGCTCAGCGTTAAACACCGCAGCAAGGCGGTGGCTTTCGCCCAGTGGCCAGAACTGGTAAACTGCAAATAAGAACTAACAACAAGTAAACTACAACGTAACACATACAGCAGGTGAGGGAGCATTACGACACTTGGAATGAAATTCTTCTTTCTGGAAGTGTTCAAGGCCAGGCTGGATGGGGCTTTGAGTGACTTGGTCTAGTGGGAGGCGTCCCTGTCTGCGACAGGATGACCGAACTAGATGATCTTGAAGGTCTCTTCTAACACAAACCAATGTAAAAGGCACAATACACTACTGTGTTCATTAAAGACATGATGTGAGCAGTCTGTCTCAGTTTTCAACCCTTCAAGTCTCTCAAAGGAAAAAATCTGATACTCTCTCAACTGAGAATGCAAACTATTTGTGCAATCTGTCAGAACCCTGGTCATGCTCCACTTTGGGCGCCACTAAATCTGTCACGGGTTAGGGCTTGGCTGGCTACTAAGTGAACAACAGATGCTCTCTAATGACGCCTCTCCCTTCCAAGGAGGGGAAGAGAGAAAGACATACAGGTTGGAAAAAACCTAAAGCATCTTTAATGAACAGTAACAATTAAATCTACAAGATAATAGTATTACTAAGAAAATAATGAAATATATACGAAATCAGTATCAAATCTCCTTCCATGAGCCCACTGATGCTGCAGAGCAGGCACTGGGGAAGTCCCAGACCGGACTCTGTGGCAGGTGGGAACTTGGTCCAAGAGCTGATTTCAGGAACACATGGATTGGGATCAAAGGCAGAAGAATGGACAGAGTCCTCCTTGGATGATGGCAACAGAAGAAGAGGGCTTGACCTTTGTGATCCCTCAGCTTTATACTGAGTATGACGTACATGGAATGGAATTCTTTGTCAGGTTCGGGTTACCCCTCCTGTCCACTCCTCTCCACAAGTGCGAAATTTTTACTTACTTACAACCCTTTTACTTAGGGCACTCATATGTGGCACACAAGATTTAGCAGTGATCTTCGTTTCTGTAGGAGCAAGTGTAAGCAAGAGCCTGTCTGCATATCAATCCTTGGCAGTAACTACAAACATCAGGCCTTATCACTTCTAGAAGCAGGCACTCTGTGCAAAAATATGCCATTGACTTCAGAAGGTGCACTCTTAGAAGAGACTGAGCTGAAAAGTAAAATCATTGAATTGAGAATGGATTCCATTCTAGCTCAAACCTGGACATACGACGAGGGAGCAATGAGAACCACAGAGGAATTCACGTATGTGCTCACTGGGCACTGCTTGCAGAACGTCACAGTCACATCCCGTGTGATGAACTACTTTGGCTAACAAAAGCCTCCTGCCCACCTGGCTGTGCGTACTGGCATGTCCGAGATGCATGAGCCTAGCAAGCTGGGAAGGCAGATGTCACTGGCAGTCACTGCCTCAAAGACTGAGGCCAAGGGCTTATGCACACATGGACTGTATGTGTGGTGGCTAGCTGCACCTCAGGACCACCTGGGCTAGCCCCAGGCTGAGCTTGACAGGGGCTGGCAGGGTTACCCAGCTCAAGCTCTGCACTATCTGCACATAATGATTGACAGACTAACTTTGGGCCCACCAAATTGCTGTGTGGCACCCACAAGCTTCACCCAGTTTTTTCCATTTCTTTGGAGCAGCTCAGGTGTCCGTTGTGGGGCATAATGGGAGATCATTGCAGGCTTTTTTTAGGAAACCTCCTCTCCAAGCTCGAGACCAGGAGTTGAGTTTGGTAGGTGATGCTAAAAGCTGCCCATCTGAAAGGAAATTCCCAGGAGACCAAACAGTAGATTCTGGTTGCTGCTCTGTCATTATCCTCAACTTGATCTTTTATGAGTCAAAATACATCTTCTCCTCTTGCCTTAATTTGCAATCCAGAGATAATGAAACTGATCTCATGTGAAAAGTAGATGAGAATGAGAAATAGTATACATTAGGTAATAGGGGTTTTTGAGTAAGATGACAGATACCTTGGAGGCCCCAAAGAGAGATGCTGTGTGTTAGTAGATTTCTGCCTGTTGTGTGGCATAACAGTACCCATCTTGGGACGAAGAACAAATGAGGGTTGTGCCATTTTGTCAATAAATCAAGAGCATTTGCATGAGGCAGGGTGGTCTGTCAAAGTTGATGTGTATCCCACTATCTTCCTGAACACTATTTGTCATCCTCAAGCTGCAGAGAGGGTCATTTCTTCTTACCTTAATGATCAGCTGAACTCTGGGGGCATATCTATTGCTAAGCAAACACACACTTGCTTTTCAAAACACTTAGTAGCAGTCTGAAAAGGCTGGGGCTGTTCTAATGACAGTGGCGCCAGAGATTATATTTAGCCTATTAGCAATCCACTTGTTATAACCCTAAACCAACCGAAGCTATTGACTGAACTTTGGTTTCATGTGGAACAAAATCTCCTCCTGCAAATAGTGGCAAGAAGATTAAATGCGCCAATTTTGATTCAGTCACCTTAACAAATAATTCTAAATTAAAATGTAAACACAGAGAATATTTCTATCTCTAATCTTTTAGCAAAAAGGAAAGAATATACATTTTCACATCATAAGCCAATTTGAAAGACAGAGCCATTCCACAAGCGAGGAGGGTAACACAGAATGAAATCAAAACTCCATTGGTGATATGGATCTGGCTTGCTCTAGTAAGGCTACCCAATTTGTCAGACGCCTTCCATTTAAAAAAAAAAAAACAAGAAAAAGATAGCACATAAGGTTGCTAAAGGCTTCTAATCTTTAATTCTGTGAATTTTCATGTGTTCATGCTATTACTGCACAGATAAGTAATGGAGAAATAAGAGTGAGCACCTAGGCCAGAAATGAGAAGAGAGGTAGGTGAGTAGAGGGATGTAGGGGATGCAAGTCACCCGCTTCCACTCCTAGAAATGTGAGCCAACACTCTTGCCTTTTCTTCGGAACTCTTCAGAAGGACAGAACCACAGACTTCGCCTCCTTGCCAGGGCTGAATAGGGGCTGCAATCTAGCACAGCCGTTCACTGTTCGACAACACACCCTGAGCATCTCCACAAGTGGTGTATTCCAGTTGCTGGAGGAGCCAGGAGCCATCCTCATTGTTTTCATGATGAAGCCGTCAAAGGATTAGATGTTCATCTCATCTGTGGCACTTTCATCATAGGAATCATGCTGAACTGAGATTTATCCTTTTTTGGTTTTGAAAGGCTGGAAATATTTCCTTAGCCGCCAAATACAACCCTGGTGCTTCCAGACACTGAAGCCAAGAGAAGGATCATCAGCCACAAAGGCCCTGGAAAGTTGCCCCAGATGTGAATAAACGTGGGGGCACTGAAGGAGTGGTGAATGCAGCAGCTGGCATCTGTTGAGGTCTAGGAAAAAAGTGAGTTGTTAGCATGCATGGGATGGACTTTTAAGGGCAAATGTAAGATGCACAGATCTATCCATTGCCCAGTATGTACTTAACCAGCAGCCTCAGCTAGGGACTTAATAACCTAGCAGCAGGGCACAGAGATCAAGTGCTCCTACTGGGAGTAGCTTTTTGGTTAAAAGAGGAATGGTTTCATAGCAGTCAGCTTCAGTCTTGGTACATGATCGATTCATCAATGAGTCTGAAGACTTTCCTTTTAAACTTCCACTCTGTTCCTCAGACCCTGCTGAGTTTTAACTAGGTAACTGTCCTCTCTCCTTTAAGAAGAACAAATCAAAAGGAACACAATAGTCAATATGTATTTCTGCTGTCTTCTGCTGTAAATTAAATACTTAGAGGAGATGGACCACATTCTGTAAACGTACACAGTACTACAAATACTTTGATGCCCCAATAACTGTGGTTATTATATTTCGACAAAAAATATGCCTTTGAATTAAAAGAGATTGTAAAAAAAACCAAATGTGCTATCTACAGGAAGCATGTTTGCAGGCAGAACTGACATGGAAAATAAGCTCGCAGTAGGACCAGTAAAGGCCATAGGTCTATGGGTAATGCCTCAACTCTGTTAAGTTCCTAGGCCTGCCCTACCCACAGTGAGAGGAGGGAAACCTAACACAAACTCCTACATCCATATACATCCACTAGGAAAGAACTGCTAAACTGCTTGTCAGTGTCTGAAATGCCATTACTTGGGCTGAGCTTCAGAGGCAAGCATCTCTGTCAATTTAGAATCCAGAGGCCAGTATCTCTCTGGTAAGGCTCTCTTGTCTTTTTTTTTTTCTTCCTCCTCCTCCCCCCAATTGCCAATCAAGGTTCACTCTTACAGCATAATGATGGTTTGGACTCCCCAATTAATATGAAGGGGCTCTACTAGGAACCAGTCAGGGTGAGCTGACCAGAACCAGCACAGAGAACAGAGGCAGCACTTGGCATCAGCTTTACTCCATTTCCACCGCGCACAAGGGAACAGATACTCCCCAGTTCCCTGTATGTCTGCCTCCTTTTCAAAATACAGAGCTGAACAGATGACACCTGCTATGCCACACTCCTCAACCTGCTTCCCTCTGCTCAGTGAAGGAGTGCAGCACCTCAACTGGTCACCTCCATCCTTCTGTCTCACTCTCACTTCCCCTTCCCTGCACTAAGGGAGAAGCAGGGAACGTGCTGTTTCTCCAGCTCACACGCTCCTTCTTAAGTGTCAGTAGGAAAAAACGCAGAGAAAGAAGAACAAAAAAATGAACCCGGTCCTTGAGCAAATTCTTAAGTCTATGGCTGCAGGTGAAGTCCTGCAGTGGGTTCTGCTCCCCACTCTCAACAACCTCCTAAGTGACTCTCAGAGCCAACAACCACCTGTATAAGATTCACCAGCTATCCAGGACTCTTGATCAGAGTCCAGGTTCTACACTCAAGGCTGTTACATGAGAAACAGTTACAACCGCCCCACTTCCATCTATAGACTCTTCCCACCCTGCCTGGAAAAGCTGCCTGACAGAGATGCGTATCACAGGGGTTCCCAGCCCCATGCTGACTGTCAGCCTCTGGCAATGCTGGGAAGGTCAAGGGCAGCCATGTTCCTGCATAAGGATCAGGCTGAAGTAGGAGGAAGATGTTTCGCTACCAAGGCATCTGCATTTCCTGGCATTTGCACAAATAAGAGTCCAAGGACTCACTGCACAAGACAACAGCTATTGGAGGAATCACAATTCTGGACTTTAGCACACAGGCCTACTTATGGTGCCTAAATCAGTAATTTCAATTTAGTCCCAAATTCCTTAGTAAGGCGTGAGAATTTGAGTCTCCTGTTTGCAATGTACTGCTTGGCTTAAGCGGAAGCTCCTGTGGTTTAAACCCAACGTGACTGTGTAGCTCTAAGTGAAGTCTTTCAATGACAAAGACTGGCAAAGTTGGCACAAACACAAACATCCACAGCATCTTCACAGAAAATTTAAAAAACTGACAAGTTTATTTGATTTAACAGATCAAAATAAATAACAAAAGTGGGGGCTCATTAAGTTTAGTTGTTTATATCCATTTATACTCACTCCAGCTGTGGAAAATGTATTTTAGAATAAACAGTATTGTAGATGACTACGGGTAAGATAGCTTTCTGGCTTGCTTCTACTCATTGGCAAACTCTAGTAGACTTCTTTTTTTTAAAGAAAAAAAGGAAACAAAACCTTTCCAATGCTACTCTTCAGTGGGTAGGAGCTGCTCACAAGCCTAGTGAAATGACCATTCAGTGGTTGCAACGATAAGAACACATTAGGTTCTATTCATAATGCTTTATGCTAAAATAGGGATGTACTTTATCTAAATAGTAGGATCGTACACTTTATGTTTGGAAGTTTACTCAAAAAAAGGATGAAAATATTCTTAAAATACTACAGTTTGGCACAATGCATGACAAACAATCTGCAGGCCTAGCACGCAGAATGGGTATCACAAGGTTCTGATGGACAATGGGGAGAGTACAGATTACCAGAAATTACATGACTGTTGTCATTAAAAATAGCAAAACATTCATTACATTACAGGAAATACTGAAACCACAGTAAACTATGCAGTTTGTGGGTTCTGTAAGAAGAATGGTTTTAGTGCTCTATTAGTTATTACCAGAACTCACATGGTACTAGCTCCTTAACCTACCGTGCCACTGTACATACACGGGAGGATTTGCAGTTTGAGTTGCACTGGTCATTGAGGCAGGTAACATTCAATGAGGTTGAGATAAAACACTGGCTGTCACAAGAACAAATGTCTAAATTTCCCTGAAAAACCACACAGAAATCAACAATGGCTGCTGACACCACATAAAGCAAGAGAAAGGAAATGTGTTTGCCCAATGGCGTGGCAGCGACCACCAGCTGAGAGTCCTGCACTGGACTTGCTCTCACAAGAATGCCAACACTGTCTGTCTGTCTGTCCATCGCAGGGATTAGCTTTAAGTCCAGACAGAATTGTTCTAGCCCATTCCTGCCACGGACTTCTGAACTGCTCTAGAAAATATCTCGCTTTTCACAGCAATAATGCATTTTGTATGAAAGTACATTAAAATAGTTTACAGAGGATAAAAATACACCAGAAACTCCTGATGGTTTTAGGTTCCTCTTTTTTCCGTCACCATGAAGGCTTTTGTCCCCTTCCCGCCTTCCTCCCCTCAACCCCCCCACATCAAATAAGCAGATGCAATCAAGGAGAAATTTATTTTGAACCAATTCTGCAAAACAGTTCAACAATGCCATACTTTATAAAAATACTTAGTTACATAATTAAACTTATTACTATTTATATAAAAAGTGTGAATGTGAATTTTAAACTCTGTTAGGGTAAGAACCACATCAAGGTCTTCAGGTGAAACAAATAAATTTTCATAAACATACAAACTCTTTTGGAGAAGTCTTATAATACACAACCATTTACAATGAACACGTTCATTAAGTTAGTGTTTTATTCCTTTACTATACAAGTGTTATTACAATGAACTGTTCCATTCAGTAATTAAAAATCAAAACAATGCCAGTGTAATTTTTGGCATTTTTTGTTATAACTGTATTAATACATAAGCTCATATGATTGTGTTATTAATTTTAAAATATTTAGAAAAATTAAAATTCCATTGTACTTTTTAGGGGGGTTGATTATTTTTGTATGTGTGTGTTTTTTATATTTTTTCTTCTTACATAAAGCCCTTTAAAAATTGATAACCACAGACGTATGGGTGATGAGCAATGATGAGGGAAAAAGAAAAATGATGGCACTGTTCTTACAAAGATCTGTTTGGTAGTTGGATTCAATGTAGTGTACACCCATGAAGAGTGTTTAGTACCAGAGCTCTATTACCAGCTTTTCCAAAATTCATTTGCAGGATAGCTTTACAACGCTAACATGAATTCCAACCTGGTAACTAAGAGTTTAGTGTTTCAAAATTAAAGTACATAAGCTTGATCAGAAATTCAAGAACCTCATGCAATTTGTTGAGTAAAAGACATGATGTTATTGCTTGATATGTCAGTAGCCAAAGAAAATAAATCTAGATGTAGTGTCAGCTGGGCCAAATGCCAGCAAATTTCAATATCACTCCGTTTGGACAGTATTAAATACATTTTATCCTTTCAGTTTTTAAACTTTCACATTTTCTTTTGCCTATTTTTAGTTAAATAATTCTGTAGGAAGGGCAGAAGTGGGAAGAGCAACTGCATGTAAGTGTGTCTTAATAGTCAAGAAAAGCAAAAGTGCAATCAAATCCCTGAATTAGTGACAGTTAGCATTTGTGGCACCCACCCCTGTTAACACACATAAAGCCACATACAACAGTACCAAACTTGTCTCTGAAAAAGGACTAACAAGTGGCCGTTTACCAGCTTCAGCCTTCCTTTCCTGGTGAGCTTTGTTCAGGGAAGTCTTCCCATACAAAAGCTCACTGTTGGATTGGCGTTTACAAGATTAAAGGCTTTCCCCCCTGATTGTATTACATAGCTTCAAGTTCAAATATCATCATCATACTTTATCAACACAATTTTATAAAATATTACCTCATTTCCTAGTTATCTTCATTACTCTTAATTAGCTATGCAGAAAGGAAAAAAGAAATCTCTCACGCTACTTTCCAGTTATATTAATACAAGTATTAACACAGTGCATTATGCTCTCTAATCTCACTATCGAGTTCTACCGTTTAGGTCAAGTTCATAATCCACTGTCCCAATTTCTCTTTTAACTCACCTAATCCTAATGCAGTCCAAGCAAGAGGAAGCTCGAAGATCAAGACTATGTATCAAATACAGTTGTACCATCTTTTTTGGGGGGTGGGGGGCACACACATGTAATTTTGAATACAGGGAGTTTTACAGAACTGGAATAGAATTGCTTGGTCCCACAAAGTTCTTCTGCTTTAAAGATGTCTTGCCCCAAGATCACTAACATCAGACAATTCCTGCTTTACCAGAATGATCAAATCAAGTTGGGAAAATAAAGGATTTGCAACATTGGTTTTTCTGCTATTGTTCACACCAACACTCATGTTTTCTACTCTCTATTTTCCGTAAGCTTCCTTTGGACCCTGAAAATAAGTTGGGAAAGAGGAAAAAATAAAAACATGTCATTGGTAAATTAGGTTATAACACTTTAAAAGTGGTTTTGTGCAACTGCATCATGAAATTCCAGTTTGCCATTAGGAGCATGCAAAGTAGCGAAGATTTTCTTTCCTTTGATTCCTTACAGACGTGAGGAATTCTTTGCAAGTCTTTTACATTTGGCAGATTTGTGCATGTTTATATAGACTGTTGGCTTATAAATTGTCTCCAGGCTGGTACTGTGGTTCTGTAGCAGTAAAGTAGTCCTCCAAGAAAGACTGTATATATTCAAATGTTGGTCTCTCATCAGGGTCCTTCTTCCAACACAGTTTCATTAACTCATGGAGAGACTCCGGGCAGCCTTGTGGGCAAGGCATCCTATATCCACGTTCCACTTGTTCCAGAACCTCCCGATTTACCATCCCTAAAAGGAAAGCATTTTAGCTCTGAATGACGTCATGCAAAGAACAGCTTCCCAAAGCTTTTCAGGCACCTCTCCAGCTGCAATGCACGTGATTCTACCATACAGAAGCTTTAGTGAACATACCTTAAAACAAATTATTTTTTTCCATTTTGCATTAAATACATTTTCTGAAAATTACTTCATGATACTGGCAATTCCTCAATACTTGGTCCTTCTTCCATTTGTATGCTTCCTCATTTGTACACTCTTCCACTGCCTCGGGCTTGTCCTTTCAGAAAGGACACTCAAGAACAAATACCTTCTGCCTGCCTTAGGTTCCATTTAGGGACCACTTAATTTGAAATCAGATCAAGAAAAAGGCATCATATACTTCACAAAACTGCCTTACAAATTCCAGTCACAGCAAAAGAGCTGACAAAATACATTGCATATGTTTAATTTCAAAAACCGGTCCGGCAGGTTTGCTCTACCGATGCTTACACCTTAGCCTGGGAAAATGTCAAAAGTAGAAATTTCAAGAACAGACAGATAGGAAAACACAGGGATACTCACTAATCCGAACTGAACTATCTGTCACATTTACAAATGCTATTATCTTAAAACTCTTTAAAAATGTTTATAATAGTTAATCTGTAAATGAAACAAAGTCTCTTTGTGAACGAAGGGACCAGTGAAGCGCGACTAGGTTTTTGTCTCTGCTTGTCAACTGTGGACTTTAATGAAGGCAAAAGGTAACTTCAGAAGGACAGAATACAACAAAGAAAAGAAAAATTTATTAAATTTTCCTCTTACCTGGATACGGCACTCTCCCCTTTGTTACCAGCTCTGTAAGTAAAATTCCAAAGGACCACACATCTGACTTGATTGTAAACCGACCATACAATGCTGCTTCTGGAGCAGTCCATTTAATTGGAAATTTAGCTCCTACAAACATTGGAAAGACAGAGACTCAATTTTTCTTTGCTTGTGCATCATTTGCTTATGCTTAAAAATATTTGAAAAAGAACACTGAACTCAAAATATTTTTACAGTTTGCTTTGTTGACAAAATTCAAGGTGGTTTAGTATTTTAATATTTCAAACTAGAAACCCGTTTCAAACTAGGGCAGTAACTACTGGCTACAATTTCTGGAAGTGACTAAGACATCTGGGATTCTTAATTAAATGTGTTTCAAAAAGTGGGATGATCTTCAGAATCTGATGAGCAACGTCTCTGGAATCTCAGCTCTCTTCTGTAGTAAGTTTTACTGAAAAAAATAACTAAAAATGACTTTTGAAAATATAAGCAAACTGCTTGATAATTTTGAACAGTAAAAAGTTTACTAACATTGCACTTAAGCGAGGGAGACACCTACATAAAGCTAAGAAAGTGCACTTACATCCATAAACTTTTTTCAGGCAGACAGAACACACAGACAAATTCTGCTAAATGTAATAGTTCTAAGTAATTTGAAGATAACTGGTTTTATTTATTCAGCAAACAAGTTGGTCTTACCTTGTCTGGCAGTGTATTCATTGTCCTCTATTAACCTTGCCAAACCAAAGTCTGCTATTTTGCACACAAGATTGTCTCCTACAAGAATGTTAGCTGCCCGGAGATCCCTGTGGATGTAGTTCATTCTTTCAATGTAAGCCATGCCATCGGCAATCTTAAAAATAAAGTTTTAGTAAAGATTATTTTTCATTACTATATACATTTCTCCCAAGCACTAAGCTGTACCCTTTTTACTTCAGCTCCATTCTTGTTTAAACAATAAGTATAGGAAGTAGAGCACAGCAAGAGCTCGTGACAGCACTGACACGAATGTGTCTGGCTATAGAGTATCTGCTAACTGGGAACTAAATTGTTTCTTTTTGACAAATCACAAACTTAGAACAGAAGACGGAAGACGATACCATACAACAGCCAGAGCATTCCATATTTATGCTTGACATCTTTCTCTAAGCACAAAATACATTTTTCTTTGTTTATACAATGTACCTGAGCAGCCATGTCGACCAGCTGTGGGAGTTTTAAGTATTTCCCTTCCCCTTCTTTAAGGAAGTCTAGCAAGCTGCCTGTAAAAGGGTTGGAGGTGGGGGAAGGAAAAAACACAAACCATTAATCTGAGCACAAAACATGACTGATTTTTTTTTCCCGAGACATGGCGATATACACATTCATTTCCCAAAACGTGTTTGAAAATTCATTATTTGACAGGATACATGACTTCATGACTATGCCTGTAGCTGACTCTGCCCTGATAACTAGCTAGTGAAAGTTTTATCCAAGTATTTTGGAATCCATTTCAATAATTCAGATAACAGAAGACTATTAAAGCAGACTGCTGTTTGATATGACAATAGATAAGGACTTTCCCCAATATTTTTGCTATCCATGTCCTTCCTAGCTGGACTTTTTCCCACAATAAGTTTTATGATTAAAGAACAAAAAAAAGCTTGTATCCATGACTTTGTTTTTTTCTGACAGCTTCAATTATATTCCAGATGAATTATTCTGAAATTGTTGCTTTTTCTTCCTTATTTCTTCCTATTCTTACGATGTATTATCTTCCCCCATTTATATAACACAATCGTGCCCAGAACATCACATGAGCAGTATCTGAAATCAGTTCCAAGGACCTGCACTCCTTTTAAGACAGGAGTCTTCACACACGTGGCAAAACTTTGTCTCTGACTTAACAGCTTTCTCTGCAGGTGTTACTGTGCCACAAGGGTGTGAGAAAATGATCTTTTTCTTAAGAAACTGTGAAGAATGATAACTAATCAGCCTCGCCACAGTCAAAATTACAACGGCAAAATTACAAGTGTGGTGACAGTGGACAAAAACCATGCTGAACTGTTGATCTTGCAGTGGAGTCATGGCTGTAGCCATGAATTAGATACCTCTGACGTGGCTTTAGTCGCTTGCTGTATTTTTGCACCTTTTCAAATGAAAACAGAGGCTTCCAAAGGCATTTTGAACCCTTAGCTTAGACAAATATACAACTCCTTTTCCAATTCTTTACTTCTGGTTTTGCAAGGTAACACCTCAGTTCCAGGTTTAATCTTTACTTTTTCATAGGCAGAATATTACAGAGCTTGTTTTTTTCCTTATTGCATTGCCAAAACCCATTTTCTGAACAATGAAAACTGATTTCCACGGCAGCTTTAAGATCTGAGAGGGAGACTGTCTAGTATTATTTAGGAACAACAACACAGAAAGAATGTTTTATATTTTCTATTCCTTTCTACCTTTTCAAACTTATACAACACTTAAAAACCCATTCGAACAGGACCCTCATCCTACTACGAATTCGTGGCAGAGTACTGAACACAAGCAGTCACTCTCCCGAACTTTTAACAATGTTTCTATTTCACAGAATCACAGAATGTCAGGGGTTGGAAGGGACCTCAAAGATCGTCTAGTCCAGCTCCCCTGCCAGAGCAGGATCACCTACAGTAGGTCACACAGGAACATGTCCAGGCAGGTTTTCAATGTCTCCACAGAAGGAGACTCCACAACCTCCCTGGGCAGCCTGTGCCAGGGCTCTGTCACCCTCACAGTGAAAAAGTTTTTCCTAATATTTTGGTGGAACCTCCTATGTTCCAGCTTGTACCCATTGCCCCTTTTCCTGTCATTGGACGTTGCTGAAAAGAGCCTGGCTTTGTCCTCCTGACACTCCCCCTTGACGTATTTAATAAACATTTATGAGGTCACTCCTCAGCCTCCTCGTCTCCAAGATGAAGAGACCCAGCTCCTTCAGCCTTTCCTCATAAGGGAGATGTTGCACCCCATCATCATTTCTCCCAAGGACAGCAAAATTTCTCTGTGAGGTGAACAGAAGTCTCTGCATTTTATAGAACTGGAATAACTGACTTGAAAATCTGCTGCTTCTTAACACTAATTTTCTTATGATGTTTATTTCTACATTCAGTCTAAATCTCTAAATCTCTGTTTCAGCAGCGGGGAGGGGGAAATTATATAGAGGAAGAGAAGGATGAAGGACTGAAAACAAGGAGGAGGAAGTCTTGAAAATAACCTCGATATGTTTAAAATTTACTATTACACTGCTGGAAAAGAAAAACTTAAAATAACCCCCAAATTCAACTGATTCTGTCATTGCGGGCACGATCTGTACAGAGACTCGTGTATTCTCATAACAGTAATCCCAGCTATACCATCCAACTTAAATATAACAAGCAGCACACACTAAAAAATGAAGAGACCGCCCCCTCAATCTTCTACTTGGAAGACTAGCACCCATGACACAGATGTGCAAAAAAATTCAAGCCCCACCTATGATCGGAACTGCTTCAAGTAGGTCAAGTGTTGCTCATTTTAATTTAATAAAAATTACCACTTATACTCCAGTCATCTTAAACCTAACATTAATTAAACATTTAAATTTTTTCTGGGATCTTAAATTTAAATAATCTTTTAAACATAGTATCCTCAAACTATTCTGTCACACACCTTTTGTCATGAATTCAGTGACGATGTAGATTGGTTCCTCAGAAACAACGGCATATAATGGAACAAGCTTGTCATGTCGTAATTTCTTCATAATCTGAGCCTCCTGTAGGAAAGCTTCTGGCATCATTGTACCAGGTTTCAGTGTCTTGATTGCTACTTTTGTGGTTCCATTCCACGTTCCTAGAGAAACAAATTAGATTTTATTCTCCTCTGTAATATCAAAGAGATTTTGTGCTGAAACTCTGCTTTTTGCTTCTGTTTTGCTAGCTAACAGTATAATTAGAAAATAGAACTATACTGAATATTATTTTTATGTGACTAATTGTAATTGATACTTTTCAATTCTTCATAATATTATCTTTCCAGATCCTAATACTGATTTATCTAAAATACTCTTACAACATTCACACAAACAACTGAAAGACATCACATTAAGATCTTACCCATCCATACTTCACCAAAACATCCTTGGCCCAGCTTAACTTCCAGCCTCAAAGACTCTCTAGGAATTTCCCAGGCATCTTTTGCTAGTCCCTGTGTTTGTGGTTTCACAGTGGGACACACAGTTGTTAGCTTATGACACAGCCCATCGGCATGTTCTGGAAAACACAAAACCAAGTTTGTCCTTAAGCAAGGGTAAGACCATAACACAAGTAACAGCCTAATGTTGACAAAAAGAACTAGTCCATTTACTGTTTGTCAAAATAAATAAAAAATATTTATAATTGCAAATTTTATGAATACGCTTTCTGCACAGCTTTTCTTACTCATGACAGGCACAAGATAGCATTGGGCTTACCTCTGTAGTGTTTCACCAGCTTCTGTAGAGATTCAAATTGTGCTCTGGTTGTGATATAGTATCCACCATTGTCAAGTTTTCTGATTTTGTAGTGTTTCACATTATCACCTCTGACCTCATCCCAGTCACGTATGGAAAGGGAATAAGCACCTAGGAAACAAGCCATACTGGGTTCTTCACGAAAAAAAATTAAAACGTACTTAACATATCACCCCCACTGTCATTACACACATACATCTGTGCACACACATATGTATAATGGGATAGACATAAAAATGCTTAGTATGTTCACCTTGGCAGGGTGAGTGGAATCTGAGATAGAAGAGATATACATACCTTTAGTGGTTTCACTCTCTCTTACTAAGAAAATGCCACGCTGGTTCCCAGGATTTAAAAGTAGCCTTTCTGCATCCTTCCTGCCCATCTTACCAAAATACCACCTAGAAAACGTTAAAGGAACTATGTGTAAGTAAAGGCTTCCTATGCTTTGGCAACCATATAAAAAAAAGACTAAGAAATCTCAAGCATTGACTGGACTACTAATATCCCAAAGTAGTTACAGATCAACAAAACTGGGGGCTGGTTAGCTCAGTTGGTTGAGCGTGGTGCTGAGAACACCAAGGTCATGGGTTCAATCCTTGTTCGGTCCCCGTGTGTTGCCTGATCTAGTTGCCCATGACAGGGAGGTTGGATGAAATGACCTCTAAGGTCCCTTCCAGCCTAGGCCACTCTATGAAGTAGAAACACAGGTCTTGGCACAGACTTAGATCTGCATCCATATAATCAAAAGATTAAGATGACCGATTTCTAGATGACTCTCATTTTTACTGTTTGCAAAATACACGTAAAGAGGTCTATAGCTGCAAATACTCCGTTTTTCTGATGGTTTAACAACGGACATCAACAGTTCTTAACATAGAAAGCAACACTCCCTTTCTGATTAAGTTCACAGGTCAAGTTGAATTAGATGACATCCTTTGGCAGCACACTCAAAACACTGCAGCAGCTGAAACTACTTTCTCTAAGAAGTTTGGGCAGTATGCTAGAAAACAATATTTAATGCAAAGTGGGTGTGTAATAAATATCATTGGATCACAGGTTCATTCAGGTTGGAAGGGGCCCTTGGTAAAGCCTCTTTCTGCAAAGTCTTGAGGGATGGACCCTGCACAGCCAGCATGGGCAATCTGTGCCCCTGCCTGACTATCCTCAGGATAAAAAGGTTTGTTCTTACACCCAGCTAGAACCTCTCCCATTTCAACCTCTATTACCTCCCATCCTTCTCTACCTCCACGGAGGGAGCATTTTTTTCTACTGACCATTTAGAAAAAGCACTGTGGTAGGTATCCCTGACTTATCCATGAGTAACACTCAATCTTTCTTGAAGTATGCAGATGTTTTAAAACACATGTGTTTTTTCTTGCCTTTCACAAAAGGAATTTCTTCTTTTATGTGCTTATCCTGACAAACAGCCTCGCCACAACTCTGTCCTGAGCCATTGATAATTTTAAGGTCCATCTCCCGGTGTATATTCAGACTTTGGAATAACATCTACTTCTAAATACATTTGTTTTGACTGCATGCCTCAGAAGTCAAAATGATGCAAAGTGTAACTTTAAAAAAATTATTCATTTGAATATTTTTTGAACTTCGAATATGAATTTGAACTGTTCTAGCATCAAGAAAATCTGCTTTCATGAGTATTGGGAGAAAAAAAGTAATATTGCAGACTGCTGCAAAACAATGGTTTCATGGATGAAACATTTTGTGGGGGAAAAATGTAGGTAGGGAGGGATCATTTTGTTGGCCTGTGCAGTCACTTGGGAACTTGAAACTAATTCTTATATTTTATTGTATTTGCAGTTTGACTGTTTAAATAAATGTGCAGAGACAGAATTGGATATGAGAGTACATACACTTGAGACAATTTGGATATAACCTATAATCTTACTGAAGCAAACTTGAACCCTAGGTAACTACTTCACATCAAAATGCCTCTTCCCCAGTCTACAACAACAATATACAAACTATATTGTGGAAAGCTATTTTATTTCATTACCTATAAAATCATAGCAGGGTTTAATTTTTCTTTGCATGAGCATTACACATTTATACTATTGTATCATTCAAAAGGCACATGGATAATATGAATCCTGTCACAAGCAGTTTGTGATACAAATGCCTTCAGGCTTAGAAGAGACCACTTAAAAGAAAATCCTAGCCACTAGGGACTGTGTATTGCTTTTGCACTTGTAACTCCAACTGCAAGTGCAACACAAAAACCTATAAATGCTACCAAAGCCCAGGGCTAACAAATGAACTTTATTGCAAATCCTGTGATGATATTCAATAAAATTAGCATTAGTTCTTTAAAATAGTTTTAAAAAGCTTCCTTACTCTCATCTCCTGTCATCACATAAACCTATGAGAAGTCTCACCACTGTTTTGCTAGTCTTTAGGAGCAACACTTTGCAGAATTCTTACTTTGCAAAGGGCTACCCTTTCCATTTTACCACCACTGCAGCTGTAATGACAATAAGCTTTCAATGCATAATTTGAAAAAACAAAACCTCAACATTTTTTCAAAAAATCCAAAGTCAATAATTTTAAAAGCAGCTGAAAGCCAAGGGCATAAAATAATAGCGCATCTTTGCTGTGATCACTTTTTTTAATAGCAAAGAGCCAGGTGAGAGCAGTCGCAACATGCTGCAGTCTCAGCTTGAGACTCAAGAAACACCTTGGAAATTGGGCACTTTTCCCAGGAGTGCAGTAGCAAACATAAAAGTGTGCAGAACATGTGTCAGGAAATTGCTTATTGGCAGTACCATGCCTGTATACTGAAGCAGGAGCTGTGGAGCTTTATATTTCTAGTACAACAAACAAAACTAATTCCTTGGAACAAGTATAACCTAAAACTGCACCCAAATTCACATTTCCCACAGCAACTTTATGAGATTCTGTAAGTGCTCTTTGTTTGTAAGTAAATGTAGGAAGTACTGGTACCCAAAGCAATACAATTTTCCCAATTCATAGTAGTCTTCAATGTGCCTAAGAATTTTGTCACCAAAAAGTTGCTATAGATTAATAATATCAGCAATAACTGCCCACACCAATGTGGGGTTTTCTTCCCAGTAGCTATGTTTTGGATTTAGGATGAGAACAATGTTGATAACACACTGACATTTTGGTTGTTGCTGAGGTGTGTTTATACTAAGTCAAGGACTTTTCAGCTTTTCACACCGCCCTGCCAGCTTAGGCTGGGGGTGCCGAAGGAGCTGGGAGGGGACACAGCCACGAGAGCTGACCCAAAGCAGCCAAAGGGGTATTCCATACCATAGGACATCATGCCTAGGATATAAACTAGGGGCAATTGGCCAGGACGGGCAAATCACTGCTCAGGGATAGTCAGGGCATCAATCAGCAGGTGGTGAGCAACTGCTTTGTGCATCACCTGTCTTTTCTTAGGTTTTATTTCTCTCTCTTTTTCCTATATTAATTTTCAGTATGACTACTATGATGACTGTATTTTGGTTTAGTTATTAAGCTGTTCTTATCTCAAGCCACAGGTTTTGATTTCCCCCCTCTGAATTCTTCTCCCCATCCCACTGGGCAGAAGGAAAAGTGAGCAAGCAGCTCCATGGTGTTTAGTTGCTGGCTGAGATAAAATCACAAGGTGCTACCAAGGATATAGCTGTTCTTGAATTAGGGTTTGGCAAGAAAAAACAAAGATTAAAGACAAAGTTGATGGTGTGTGAATTCTCTCAATTCTTCAGGATTGCATCCTCGCATCCTTTTTCCTTCAGCTGTACTACATAGAGCAAACAGGCATAAAACATTTACATGAGTATCCACCTCATACTTACTAAGTTATACCTTTGACACCACCCAGGTGCTGTCCTTTAATTAGTAGTATTATCATACTTTACCCTTAAATGCTACATACACATCACTACAGGGCACAACATGTAGAGTGGGCAGCAAGAACAGATTGAGAGTATACAGTCTTACTCTTCTGCTTGAATGGAGTCTGCAGGAGCCACATAATTGCTTGGGATGTAGCCTGTTTTTCCTGTAGCAATGGATCTTGCTTCCCACCAATCTCCTTCCCTGCAATGCAATATCAGTTATCTCTTCCACATACAAACAATACATCACTCCCTAGCACTTGTAACAAGCTGGCATATGAAAGGCAGGTTAAATTTTAGGTATCGTTATTTTAACTATGAAGGCATCTAAAATAGTTTGTGCTGCACCTAGATAGATATTTTATTCCATTTTAAGCAACACAAGTGGAATTTTGCATTTTAAAGATTTGGGTTTTGTTGTGGTTTTTTTTTTTAATGTAAAAGCAATTTACCAATATATGCAAAAAGCAAACCTACAACAAAATGTTTTATGGTAGAGATGTGTAAATAAACTTCACAGATCTCTAGTCTTATCTGCCTCTCCCTGATCATTCTGCCTGTATGCTGACAGTAAGCAATAAAGGAAGTAGAAAGTCAGACAATGAGAGAATTGGGTGAACAAAAACTGCTACACATATGAATTGGAACTATTACCGCAGCCAAAAGCTGGAAAGGAATCTTCAAGGTGAACAAATTACTTCATTTTCACTAGACTTCTAGAAATCAGACTGTAATACTGTAATGCTGCTGCAACTGAACTACATCATCAAACTACTCATGAGCTATCTGAGCATGGATTCAGTGCAGAAGCCAGCAAGACGTACTTCCACAGAGACATGTCCCTGTCTACGCGCAGGGCAGCTGCCTCCAGCACTTGCAGTACAGTGCTGCCAGCTGTGCCCACCTCCCTGTGAAATGTGGAAACCTGTTAGAGAGAATTGGCAAAGTGCAGAGCCTGGGATGGCACAGCGTGTCTCCAGCTCTGATGCCCCAAAGGGAGTAGCTGTGCCTCACTGGAGCAGGGAGTGAAAGGATGCCACTCAACCAACTGAGGAGGAGAGGTGTGGGGCTGCCCTCAGTCACTACAGTTCCACATCTGACCCCAAATCCTGACCTCAGCTTGAACGTTATTGTCCTACCAGTACCAATATTTAACCCTGTGCTTGTTGAACATTGCATGCATTCAAGGAAATAAAATAAATGAAAATCTACTCTTCACTGAAATAGGATACACAGATTTCAAGAGTTGAGGATCTGTTTATTCCCAGCAACCATCAAGACTAGGAATACTTACGTGTTATTTATTATCTGGAACCGTTCACCTTTCTTAAATGAAAGGTCATCTGTAGTTCTAGCTTCATAATCATATAAGGCCACAAATACAGTAACACCACCTTAGGAAAAAGAAAAAAACACACCATAAGACATAGCAGTAATGTTGCAACTCTTGATTTAAAGACTTGTCCGTGACACAGCTCATCAATTTTGATTTGGAAGCAGCTAAACACCTGGGCCGCATCTCATTTTGGGAGCTGGATCAATAATGGACTCATTTCTTAAGACAGAGGAAAGCCTATAAACAGACACCCTAAAAATATGCTTCCACACCACAAAACACAGCTAGATACATCACTGGAAGTACATTAATAACTACAGCATTTATATACAGAAACCTGCACACACATCAGCAGTAAAAAAGCCAGCTTCTGTATTAAGTGATCCTCTTGCTAAAAAATGCAATTCTAGAAGATCCTACAACACCACAACAATGAACCATCAATCGTTAATTTTTACAGAATTATTTTCCTCTTGAACTTAGCTATAAATAACTGATGTGTTCCCAGCTTCTGAGGTTAAACATCAAGATCTACTCAAGAAATTGAACTAGAAACAAAAGTAGTCTGTTGAGGACAAAGACATTTCTCTTCTTTAGGACTAATGATGGTTTTAATTCTTTTAATTCTTCCCACCAGTGAAGCAGACTCTTGCTGTGGACAATCCGTCAGTGCATTCCTCTAGAGAACAAGGACTGAGATAGCTCATGGGATGAGCAGCTGTGTCCCACCAACCTCAAGGACTTTGCTTCCCCTTCCCACTTCTGCCAGAGGTCACCCTGTTGAACATGTCTCATTAACAGGATACACATGAAACGATGGATGGTAGGGAGGCTGCTATACTTATGGTAAGGAAACATTATCTATACTTAAAAGAACTAATCTAAACTGGGCTGGAAGATAAAGAGGGAAAGGAGAACAGGATACATGAGATGTACAAGCAACGAGCAAAAATGAACTATGTACCATAAGTAGAAGAAAGTTAAAATAGAAAACTGCAGATGGTCAACTCAGAAAGACTTTTTAAGCTCTAGAAATGTATTTCACAGTCTAATAGACATTTAAGAAGCCAAATGACAGTCCGTGCAATAACCTATTTTTAAAAGGATACTGCATTTATAACATGCATTTATATACACACCAGGATATATACAGAAGACCACCACCTGAAACATGCTACAACTAATTTTTTGATCTTGCAGTTAATATGATAGTGAACAGAAAGAAAGAATACATAATGCAACAGATATTGTCTACAACTAATATTATTTTACAGTGTACATGTTCTGATGTAAGAGTTCCTAATTACTTAAATATTTTCATTTGATTCAGAGTCTTCCTATGATTACACGATCTCAGCAGGCCTCAGCTGAAAATGAATTTACAGTTCCTCTAGGAAAAATATAACAAAAAATCCCCACAGGAGGTTATAGTAATTGAGGGTTTTCTTTGAAGTGTGATTTATGAACTGAAAATTAATTAGAATATTCCCTAGAAGTTAACACTTCCTAATCTAAGTTAAAAATCAACAGTTCTACCAATTTTTGCCTACCTGACTGTGTTGCTGCATTATTTTAGTGATACAAACTGCTACATGGAGGAAGAAAATTTTGGGGATATAATACCATATTTGGACAAACAGAAGTGAAATGTTATGGAAATAAACCATCCCCAGAGAGTTCTCCAGCACATGAAGAAAATCAATACTTTCTAGTCACAATATCACAAAGGTTTTTAACTGCACATAAAGAAATTTCAAAACAAACTGTGCAGCATTTATATAGAACTAACGTGGGAACAAGAGATTAGTTTCTCCACAAAGTGTAGCACTAGTCAAAGTAATAGATTCAAATGTAAACCATGCAGTAAGAGAATTATCAGTAATTATTGATATTTGTGTAGTCAATTATTTTTAAAGAAAGAATTGTAAATCTTGATTTCAACACTTCAGTTACCATAAAACATCTCTTTATTCTCACTTGTGTTACTTATATCAAAGAATAATAAAAGACTTAGAGAACAGCATCAGTGCAGACTGTTTTAAACACCAAGTATCGCTCAAATGACTTCTGAAGTCCCTTGCGACTGTATTCTTTGTGAACTACTGCAAGGTCATGCAGTTTAGCTGCTCAGGCTATTTGTAGTCATAAAATATCCCTTAAGGGTTATCTTTTCATGCTCTAATCTAGGCCTGGTTTTGGAGAGAAGACTTTACTTTCTCGTTCAGCATGAGGATTACAGAGCAGTAGCGCTTACACAGCTTCATTAGAAAGCAAGAGCAGTGGTCCACTTTCCTGGTTTGATTTTCAGTAATATTCTATGGAATCAAAGTAACTGATGACTGAGAATATGTAATACAGGAGCAGTGCAACTAACTCGAATTTCTTCTCCTTTTCAGAGGAGTAAAAGACGGCTCAACTCTTTTCAGCCTCACTAGAGACCATGATGACAACCTTATCATCCTCTTGTCAGGCATCACTGATGGACTGGGTAAGTACTGCTGACACTTACACCCTGTTTGACAAGCCCATCTATTCTCTCTTGCAAAACAAAGGACCTCAGAATGCGATCCAGTGTTTTATATGTCACAAATACAGGAAAAAGTACAGAAAAGCTTACAGACAGATGAAGTTCATCATCTTATTCATTCACAAAACCACACGATTTTGACTGATCTAAAAACTGCTGCTGAATGTACCAAACAATGCTGGCACAATTTTTTTTTTTGAGCGCGTATGTTTGTGGATTAGCTATCTTTACAAAAGGAGAAACAGTATTACATGTGTCTTTAATTTTACCTGGTTGCAAAATGACAGAGGCATTCACTGAAGTCAGTCTGCCTGCTAATAACTGAATCCACACTCACAAGATTCAAGACTGTATTTTCTTGAGAAATCTCTCCTGTCGACTCTGGTCCAAGATAAAACACACTTAACTACCAGTAGGAACAGGGCCAGGCAAGAGAACATCGCTTCTGGTCTCTGCAGGGAAGGATTTGTGGTACCTGGCAGGAGGAACTACGCCCCTGATGCCTGGTAATGCCCAGGAGTGCCTGCACGCACTGCCGGAGACTCCCACATGAACAAAGAACCAGATCTAGTAAGAATAAATAGACAGAAGTTCTTGGAGGAGATGAAGATTTCTTTAAGCATGATAAACTTTACTTCGCTGAGCTAATGAATAAAAAGAAATGCTGCCCTTATTTAATTTCTGCATTTCTAAAGGGATTCAGAGCTGGCTGAAAAGTTTGAGACAGGACAGATGTCCATTTTAATTATTTGGTTTTTAATGAATTCCCAGAAAGGGAATACGAGGTGATCATTACCTGACAATTCGTATTTGTTTTTCTGAATTGCTTAATGTCAAGGTCAGAGTGGGATTTCACGGATCTCAAGCTCCTTGTGTTTAAAAGATTTTTAAATGCCACTGTGATGAAGCTAACATTTAAGCACTGTAGTTTTACTAAGTGGAAAAAAATAGAAATAGACTAATAAGGAATTATTTACTGTGAAATGTCTGTGCAAAGTTTCTCTCAAAAGATAATGAATTACAGCTTCTTCTCCAAAATAAACTGAAAAACTAAGTGAACTATGAGGATTATCAATGCTCATGTAATGAAGTTTTAAGATTTTGATATAAAAGTAGGTTCACAACATCAAATGTGCATATTGCTTTAAAATGCTTTTTAAAAATCTGGTTTTACATTTCCAACTTTGGTTTTAATAAGACCACTGTTGCAGGTTAGGGCTGGACCAGCCATTAAACATGGACAGACACTCTCAAACCCCCTCTCCCTCACCAAACGGGAAGGAAAAGGGAGTGAGGCAGAGAGACTTAAGAACTGGAAAAAGAAAATTAAAACAGCTTTAATGAATACAGAAATAATAAAAATACTGAATTATATAAATATATACAAATTCAATACCAAACCCAACGCCTCACCCCCAATAGCAATCCACACTGATGCTGCAGAGCAGGTGGCACTGGGGAAGCCCCAGCCTCAGCAGCACAGGGGAGCTGGATACAGGAGCTGGATTCAGGAGCTCAGGATTGGGATCAGAGGCAGAAGATTGGATGGAGTCCTCCCATTGCAGAAGGGAGGCCATTGCAGAAGCTATAATACTACTAATACCAATAATAATAATAACAGCAGCATTTTAAAAACCTCTCACCTGTTAAAGTACTAGGATATGGACTTGGCACAGCTGAGAATGAAGATGATGCTCCTCCAAAGGGTGTCATTCCTGAGGGCCCTCCAAAAGGAGTCATGGAATGACTATTAAAATTAACTACTGATCCCTTTATTGACGGTGACTGTGTTGCTTGACTGGAGTCTGATCCGTAATGGCTGACGTGGGAAATAACAGGTTCTGGAGTATTATCAGTTCTGTATTTCATGGCTGGACCTTTATCTTCTTTGCTTTTAATGCACCCCATGGTTGCTTCTGGGAGAATGAGAGGAAAAAATAACTGTCAAAAGATGCAACACAAGAGATGAACTTAACACAGACTATTCCCAAAAAGTTACTGAAAATGCTGATTTATTACTAGTTAAAAAACCCAAAACAACACCAACCAATCGCTCTCATGTGCGGTTTATAAACTCTGATGAAAAGTGTTCTGGAATAAAACCTAAGTCATTCCCAGACTAGAGAGGACGTAATTATTTTCCCTTACAACAACACATATTAACAGCATATTTGGATTATTCCTCATCTCAGTTCCTTGGTGGACTGTAACTGGTAAGACAGAAAAAGAAAAAAAAAAGGAGACAAACAACAGATGAGGAAAAGATACTGAAGACCTCTACAGCAGGGCACATGGGGAAACAGAGGTATTAAGTCCTGAGTCAATTATATGAAGCAAATCCAAAGCAATTATACAAATA